>NC_030818.1:40457500-40757500 GCF_001704415.2 Capra hircus | reverse complement strand
GAGCTCAGGCTTCCCAGTGAAGGTCAGCTTCTTAAAAAAAAAAAAAAAAAAAGACTAGGAGAAAAATCTAAAACCAATTGTAAGAATTATAAAACTGGATTCTGATGTCAGAGAACAATGTGTAGGAAGATAATGGACGAGAAAGATAGTTTTCTCTTTATTTGTAGGAAAAAAATTCTAAAAGGTCTATCATGTATGATTTATTTTGCTCTGCATCATGAAAGATACAAAGTACTATACGGAGCCATCATTATGGAAAAGGAACTTAAAAACCAGTTGATGATGTAATAAATGAAAATAGAAAAAAGAAAATCACAACATGGCAATACATGATGTGTGCCAGGCCACAGGCTTTCACGAAGGAGGAAAGAATATCACTATTTTTATCAGATACCAACTATATAAGGGCTTCCCTGGTGGCTCATCAGGTAAGGAATCTACCTGTAATGCAGGAGACACAGGAGATGCAGGTTCGACTCCCGGGTCGGGAAGATCCCCTGGAAGAGGAAAATGGCAACTTACTCCAGTATTCTTGCCTGAAAAATCCCATGGACTAGAGGACTCAGGTGGATATAGTCCAAAGGGTCACAAAGTGTCTGATACAACTGAGCGATTAAGCACATACACCCACACAAGCATATGCCAAGCTTATATACAATACATTTAATTTTTAAAAGAATCATACGCAGTTAATTCTATAATCTCCACTTTAAAGCTGAAGTGAGATTACTAAATAGGTTAACTAATCACCCAAGGTCCTGTAGCTATTCTGTGGTATATTCCAATAAAATCTGTTTGACTCCAAAATCTGTGTTTCCATTAAAGCACATTTTATGCAGGTAAGCAGGTAACCTTCTGAAGCAATGGTGACATGTGAAATTGAGGCTTGAAGGACTTGGCAAAAATTTGACAGGTGAAAAGTATAAAGGAAAGGTGGAAGGTCATTTTAACCACTGGAAGAGTGTGAATGAAGAGATGCACAAAGTGTATTTGGAAATACCTGAATCAAAGGTTTGTTCAGGGGAATGCAAAACAAGGGTGAAAACCCAGGATGAAGACCGATCTGCCTGTTTTTATTAATAAATACTCAGTATTAATAAATACCCTACCCAAGTTAGAGTCTCAGTTCTATCCTTCAGAGAAGAGAAAAAGCCAAGAAAAACTTATAAGAAGAGGAGAAGTTCCAAGCATGGCAATATCAGATTCTCCTGAGAAGTAGGTGGAATGCATTGGGGTGGAGGGGCTTCCTATATGGAGCAGTGGTAAGGAATCCACCTGCAAATGTAGGAGACTCAAGAGATGTGAGTTCAGTCCCTCAGTTGAGGAGATTCCCCTGGAGGAGGAAATGACAACCCATTCCAGTATTCTTGCCTGGAAAATTCCATGGACAGAGGAACCTGGCGGGCTGTAGTCCATGGGGTCACGAAGAGTCTGACACAACTGAGTGACTGAGCACACACACTGGGGTGGAAAAAAAGACAGGAGTGGAATGAAGAGATCTGGGTGCTCCTGTTACAACTATCCGTGTCTCAAAGAACTGCAAAGAAGCACTGACACCACTTTTAATTTGCCCCATACATGTTCTGTATCTATTAAAATCTAGTTCTGTTTTTACTTATCTTTCTATTTTTACTAAAAGAAAAATAGAACTTCAAAACGGTTCTAACCAGTACACTTCACCTCCTCAGTGTTAATGGGTCAAGACCCCAGATGGCTCCACACTTAGAACAGATTCTGCACACACGAACAAGGCTCATACATTTTGTCCATGCTGCTGAAACAACTGATGTACTCCCAGTCTATGGTGTATGCTTTTTATAATTACACCAGAAGAAAGCATTCTTTATGGAAATAAATGTGCTTTTTAAAAACACATTTCTGAAAAGCAGCAGGCAAGGCATTAATAACAAAGTGAAATGATAAACTGAATGGAAGTCTGAGAAAAATTCTATATTTGTATTATACAGGCATTGTTTTCATTCCTGGCACCTTATTTTTCATGTACATAAAGAGAACGCAAGCTACAGCAGGGTGAGACAAAGATCAATGCTGAATGTATTACTTGGCACTGGTCAGATGCAGTTTAATAAGAAAAAAATTGATCCATTAAGCTAAACCTAATTTTTGGCCAAAAATGGTTGAAACCTCTTCTTTATATTGCTAGCTTCATAAAGACCTATAATATTTGGAAGAAACAACTCAAGGCTGAGTTTAATAAGATTAAATGTATTGCAAATATACTTAACAAGAATCTATCAAGTTGTTAATGATTACTATTAATATCAAACAATTTTTGTATAGAATTTTTTTATTAGAGCAATTGTAAAATACAGCCATAAGAGATGCAATATAAAAAGGTTTTCAGGTAATTTGTAACAGCTACAATTGCAGAACTCAAATCTTAACCTACAACATATAGTAATTTATTTTATCAATCAGTTTCTAACACAAGCACAATTAAATTTGTAAAGTATTTAAGTGCTGGTCTTAGCCCTATGTAGTCAAGTTCAAAGGGACATTCACGGTAGGCAGTGGCGCCCTTACATGTCAGGAGATTATAAAGTAGAGGATTTGTTCTTAAAATACTTAAAATTATTTTGAAAATGCAATGCTAATTTCAAAGAAATTATTTTAATTCAGCCTCATCTCAGATGATTAAAAAAGCAGAATTTTTCATCTCAAATGTCACTGAATCATGAAACTTTAAAGATAGTAGGGAATTCATTGACTTGTCTGGTTCAATCTGCCCATCTACAGATATAGAAACTATAGCTACAGACGGATTCTGTAAAATAATCTGCCAAGTGTGTATACACTGGAGGAATACTGAATGTTTTTATTCACAAGATAAAAAATTCAGCTAATGAAAACTGAGACAACAGAAAAGTGAAATAGACACTTGTGCCCATAATCACGATATAGCATCTGAAAGACACGTGGACAATAAAAATACCTTTTTACCTAAGTAATAAAGACTTTAGTGTGAATACTCTAATGCTATACTTTATTTATATGTATATTCACTATTACATTACAATAAATCCAGAAACACACACACACATACTCATCTATACACACTTTGCCCAGAACTTGATCAGTATTTAACATGGATCCATGAAAATTAGAAAAAATTAAAGATCATGATTTATGCAAGCAATTATACTAATAACTTTTTTTTAAGACTATACCTAAAAATTGGGGAAGGAAAATCACGTTCTTGTACCTGTTCAAAAAAAAAAAAAAAATCCCCTACAGCCCGGGCACTGGTGATGAGCTATGCCCTTTTACCTTCAGGGTACCAATTTAAATCTCCTCTGCATCAGGAAGGAGAAATATTGTTTCCATTTTAATGGCTGTCCAGTGTTCTATGCAAAACGGATAGGAAGTTTCAGTTCAGTTCTTAGTAGACAGATGCTTACATTATAGAATTGTCACCTAAGAGAAAAGACAAGGACTGAAAGATTACAGCGGGAGAAGCACCCTCTCACCCTAGATATAGCACATCCAGAGTGGGGGAAGAACACTGAGGGTGCCTAAGGATGCCTTTCAGTTCACAGGAGCTAACTGAGTAGGCCTCGTAATTACAGGATTTATTACAATTTGTAAAATCCAAACGTTCGCATGTTCATATATTTTTATATGCAGGACAACAGCTTGCAGGAGCAATGCTGATGGTCGAATATTCTGATCATTAGGCCACAGGGCACTGAGAATACTTTTCTTTTTGAATTTTAACTCCTGAATATTTTAACTGCAAAGTACAACATAAGAACTCTATTGATGATTCATTTGTATTTTAAGCATATCAATCACCTCTTGGTTGACATGCTAATACTGATTTAGAAAAATACACACTTCAGTTTATATTGATCTGTTTTTCTAATTCTTCATCAGAAGGGTCTAATATGGTTGCTTTTGCAATTTACTTTCAAAGTTATCCTTTTAGGAGATGAAGTAACCAAAAGATATTGAAAATCCAAAGTAAATTACATCGTGCTAGTTTGACTTCCCTGAAGGAATAGATACACCCCTGTAATATGCTCAGCACACAGCTAGTAGGCAGGGGATTCAGCTCTGTCTTAATCTTGACTAAACTAAGACTCTCTTCTTGGCACACAACATTTGTCTTCAGGACATCTATCAAATATTTAGTGCATCTTCTAACACAATTAAATTTCCTATTAAATTACAGTCTGATTATAAATCAGAGCTTTAAAATGTACACAAAATCCAATATTATGTTGTGATACTTATCAAAGCACATGGAAAAAGAAAGCTCTGGAAAATACGGTGCCTCATTTTTAAAACTCTAAACATGTAATTTAATTTTTTTAAATCTTCGGTTTCTTGAAAGTGGTTACTGAAAGAAGCTGAGTTTATATATAATTTGCTAATGGAAAAAGGGCCTAAACATACACCTCTAAATGCAACTAGAACTTGAATACCACCATAGGGGAGCACACAACAGTTGTCATCTAAAACAAAGTGGAACTGAATCACAGATGAATGTATGTGCACGCGTGCTAAGTAGCTTCAGTCGTGCCCAACTCTGTGACCCTATGGACGATAGCCCTTCAGGCTCTTCTGTCCAAGGGATTCTCCAGGCAAAAATACTGGAGTGAGTTGCCATGCCCTCCTCAAGGGATCTTCCCCGTGCAAGGATCAAACCATTGTCTCTTACGTCTCCTGCATTGGTAGGTGGGTTCTTTACCACTAGCACCATGTGGGAAGCTCAGATGAATGTATCTACATACATTATCTACATACATTCACAAACATACATAGAGATCGTGCTTGAAGACAGATGGATCAAATATGCATATATTTAACATGTTTAAGACTATAAAAGAAATGTTAGAGAAGCAAGTAACAGATGATAAAGACTAATAAAATTTTTCGAATGAACTAAATTTAACTAAATAAAATCTCTGGAGTAAAAATAATGCCAGAATAGGAAAAAGCTTACTTTAATGGCACTCCTATCCCTCAAGGTCATCTAGAGGAAAAAAAGTTACATGTAAAACTATAAAAAGTAGACAGAGTATCTAGAAGCAATCAATGTTTCAGAATTCACTACACTGTGAAAAGGAAATTAATATAAGACAGTTCAACACTAACAAAAATACAGTTCTAAGAGGAGATCTAAAAGAATCAAGCATGGTGAAGGAGCTTTAAAAGGGAAGCAAGTTTGAAAAATTTCTGTAAAGCTACAGGTTATACCAGGGAACTCAGGGGAGGACTGAGTGGTAGTTTAGTGCATGGTTCAGCAAGAAAAATAATGTAAGAAAGGAAAATAAAAATGAAAATTATACACCATCTCACAAGATAATTTTCTTCCTTTCCAGTAATATGAGTTGCTGCCTTTGTATTCCTTTAAAAATGTATAACAAACCTATATAACCACATGTCATCTGCTATATATTTATTACTCTTAGTGTACAATTGCTTTTGTTAACTCATATGATTGAAGTCAAAAGTCTTCAATAGAATCCTTTTGATTTTTAGTTTACCTTAAAAGTAACTTTAAATGCTGCTTTCTATGATGTTTCCTAATAATACACAATCTGTTTTCAGTTAATCAGGATAATGTGAAGACGGAGGTCATACATCACCAAAATCATGACAAAGACAAAGCATAAAGATATATTTTAAATGGAGTCAATGTAAACTTAATTGGTTAAAATTTCATCCAGCTGGCTAATTTAATCATGATATATGTAGACAATGAAATACATGCAACTATTTTTTAAAAGATGAGGTTGACATATTTAGATATGTATATATGATTGAATGTATAAATAAATGTGTAAATATATACATGTATATTGAAATAGAGACAGAAATACATTGTAATTCATCTACAAATTGTGGGTGTATATGTGCACATAAAATCTGACTTTATTTTTACATCTGAAAGAATGTACGCCAAAATAGAGTGACTACCCAAAAAAGTGTGTCCAGTGTCAGGACAGTCTAATTTGTTCTTGTTTTTTGCTAGCTAGTTCCTCCAGCAAATCATGGCTCTCATTTCCTCCTCTCAAAACACTCTCACTTCAATGTCACAAACACTGGCTCCAACACATCAACATATTTTTATCCACTATTTAAACATGAATCCCATGGTGCTGCCTGTTTCAGGCTAACCTACCAGAATGTTCATCAGTTACCTTCCAATTCAAAATCATCAAACAAACACTTTGACTTCTCAGCTCAGATTAACACTGATTCAGGCATTCCTTGCACCCCATTTTGACTGAAAAGGGCCTATTGTCAAGAGAAACTTGTCAAGATCACCATAAAGAAAGGTTTTCATGGCTTTAGGGCTTTACCTCTTTGTTTTTCAGTCTGTTTGAAGAACTTATCCAAGACTCAAAAGAAATTCATTTATACTTTCTAAATTTTTTTCTGTCAAAACTATAATGCCAATTGCATACCATTTTCCCCTTTTTCTAATTACCAATTTCAAGATTTTTTTCTTGAATGTTAAGCATTATCCTGTTTACATTAAGTTGACAACATTTTAAGTGCTTTGCTACTCATCTGATAGGTAGGTGGCAGAGACATTTGCACATAGCAGGAAACATTGTGTGAAATTTATTAGGTAATATCTATTTCTAAACAGTAAATGTCTCCTAATCTCTAGGGAGTTTTGTCTTCAGTTGGTTCACAGTGATTCTATTTCATGTTTAACCACAGTAAATTTGCAAATTGATCAAATTTAATTAATTATATTTATTTTTTAGCTATTGTCTCTGTGCCATATAACTAAATTGAGTAGATAGGACAAGTGCATGTATACGTGCTCATACACTCAGTCATGTCTGATTCTTTGTGATCCCATTTACCGTACCCTGCCAGGCTCCTCTGTCCATGGTATTTTCAGGCAACAATACTGGAGTGGAGTACCATTTCCTCCTACAGGGGATCTTCTCGACCCAGGGATTGAACCCACATTTCTTATATCTCCTGCACTGGCAGGTGGATTCTTTACCACTAGAACCACTTGCACTTTTGACTATGCCAAAGCCTTTGTGTGGATCACAACAAACTGGAAAATTCTTCAAGAGATGGGAATACCAGACCACCTGACCTGCCTCCTGAGAAATCTCTATGCAGGTCAAGAAACAACAGTTAGAACTAGATATGGAACAACAGACTAGTTTCAAAATGGGAAAGGAGAACGTCAAGGCTGTATATTGTCACCCTGCTTATTTAACTTATATGCAGAGTACATCATGAGAAATGCCAGACTGGTTGAAGCACAAGTTAGAATCAAGATTTCCAGGAGAAATATCAATAACCTCAGATATGCATATGACACCACCCTTATAGCAGAAAGCAAAAGGGAACTAAAGAGTCTCTTGATGAAAGTGAAAGAGGGGAGTAAAAAAGCTGGTTGAAGACTCAGCATTCAAAAAACTAATATCATGGCATCTGGTCCCATCACTTCATGGCAAATAGATGGGGAAACAGTGGAAACAGTGAGAGACTTTATTTTCTTGAGCTCCAAAATCACTGTAGATGGTGACTGCAGCCATGAAATTAAAAGACACTTACTCCTTGGAAGAAAAGCTATGACAAACCGAGACAGCATATTAAAAAGCAGAGACATTACTTTGCCAATAAAGCTATGATTTTTCCAATAGTCATGTATGGATGTGAGAGTTGGGCCATAAAGAAAGCTGAGCACCAAATAATTGATGCTTCTGAACCGTGGTATTGGAGAAGACTCTTGAGAGTCCCTTGGACTGCAAGGAGATCAAACCACTCAATCCTAAAGGAAATCAGTCCTGAATATTCATTGGAATGACTGATGCTGAAGCTGAAACTCCAATACTTTGGCCACCTCATGCAAAGAGCTGACTCATTGGAAAAGACCCTGATGCTGGAAAAGATTGAAGGCAGGAGGAGAAGGGGAGAACAGAGGATGAGATGGTTGGATGGCATCACTGACTCAATAGATATGGGTTTGAGCAAGCTCCAGGAGTTGGTGATGTACAGGGAAGCCTGGCGTACCGCGGTCCATCGGGTCACAAAGAGTCAGACACAATTGAGCGACTGAACTGAACTGAACGGAGCACCACTTGGGATGAGGAAAGGCATTTACTGGGGTGTTAAGAATCTTTCAGTTTGTAGAGTCATCAACCCACCCCATCAGTCCTGCTTATTCCCACTGATAAAATGAGAAAGAATGCATAAGAAAGATTTTTTTTTTTATTCTTTCATTTGGGTGCATATTTGCTTCAAAATATTTGTAAAAGATATATATTTTACTTAACTAGTAATTATTTTAATTTTTCTTTCTTTCAATCACCAAAAACAGATTTAAGGAATGTCAATGGTAAAAATGGAAATAGGAAACTGAAATGCTAAGTGTAAGACAAAGTCTTAGTTGTGATTCCTCCAGGTCTATAAGCATATATGGAGTATTTTCAGGATCATTTACTTGTGCTTTTTACCAGCACTTTTAGGAGAGGTCTGTAAAATTAACTGTATTTAAAATGACTAAAAATAAATATATATTAACACTTATGATGTTTAATCAGTAATACCACTCAACTTGATCATTTTAATATAGATTACTTATAAATGTGCATTTTAATTATTGAAACACATAGCTATCCCTAGGCCTACAGCATTTTACATATGTAATTTTTACACATATATATGGATACCTATGGTGTTATGAGCACCTATAAAGTTGTATTTACAATATTTATGATCCTACTTTGCATAATCATCTACCATGTGGCCCTAGTATTTTAAAATGTTAGAAATAAAAAGTACTGCCTTATATTCCTGAATGGAATAAAGAGAACATAAAGGGGGAAAAAGGAACATGGAACCCACATGTTCCTTTGGCAACTTCACACAGTGAAAAATTAAATGGAATAAAACAAAAAGATCAAATGTAAAAAGCAAGGGGAAACAAAGGAAACTAGACTATAAATTCCTCCAGAGTATTATCCTTATTTCCTAGTTCATTTGTAACTACCCTCAGCACCGTCATTCCTATTTAACACTGGGCTCTTGCTAAATGTAGCTGACTTGCTGGGAAGAGAGAACAGTAAATATATCTGTTTAAGAGAGAGGAAAGGAATGCCCAGGCAAGATGCAAAGTTAACATTATTCACTCTCCATATTACCTAATGGATATTTTTACCTCCCATATCAAGGATGACATTTTATTGGTTTTCAATTTTTATACCTGCAAATTAACATCTTAATCATTAAAGAGAGGTGTACTCTCTTTAACATGCACATGTCTAAGTTTGCAAAATAAAACTTTCTCAGGAACCTATGCAAACACAAAGGACCAAAAGAAAAACAAAACAAAACTGCAATATAAACATAACATTACAAAAATGTTATATATCTGGTGACACTGGCCTTAAAAACAAATGCTCTTTTAATATAATGGATTTTAGATGCCCCTACAGTCTACAGGCCGGAGAAGGCAATGGCACCCCACTCCAATAGGCTGCAGTCCATGGCGTCGCACAGAGTCGGACACGACTGAAGCGACTTAGCAGCAGCAGCAGCAGCATAGTCTATAGGCAGAAAGCGAAATGGTCCAATTTCAAAATATTAAAAACAGCTCCCTGCCCACCCTTCTTTTCTCTCTCTGCAATCACAATTGCAGAATTCTCACTGAAAGAATTAAGGTTATATTTTCCAGCCTTAGGTAGAGGGGCTACTATCTTCTTAAAGGGAACATACATATCAAAAGTTGAAGCTTAAATATTCAAACAGCAGAGAAATCATTCACCAGAATATGTGGCCTTAAAGATGTTTAAAAATATGCATCTCTTTCTTCCTATGACCATTACCTATTCTTAGACGAAGGTAGGAAAGTAAATCTGTCAACCTATTTTGACAACCAAAGATCATGAGAGAAATTATTCTTCAGGGATACGGCCCCAATACATTTTTAAAAAATAACCAACTCCAAAAATGAAAATTTCAAAATGTTCTGAGGAAACATAAAAAATTTTTAAATTCAAGGAAATAAACTTGCGGTTATTTTCATTACCACAGGGAGCATAATGCTTCAGAAGTAACATCTCCATTACCAACAGGTAACTATAACAAGGTTCATAAAAGCATGGAAAAAGAATTGTTTTAACTCATGAAAAAGTAACATAGTTATATGTAACTAAGAGGCAAAGTCATTAGGAGACAGTCCAGTCCAGTCACTCAGTGGTGTCCAATTGTTTGTGACCCCATGGACTGTAGCCTGACAGGCTCCTCTGTCCATGGAATTCTCCAGGCAAGAATACTGGAGTGAGGAGCCATTCCCTTCTCCAGGAGATCTTCCCAACCCAGGAATCGAACCTAAACCTCCTGCAGGAGGATTCTTTACCATCTGAGCCATCAGGGAGGCCTCATACAATAATACAAAGCCAGTTCAGGACAATAAGGGTGTGGGTTTGAATCTCACCTGTGCCATTTGTTAATCATGCGACTATGAACAACTCACATAACTTTTCTGAAACACAATTCAGTAAAATTGCATTATTACTATATGAAAAAATATAGCTACCTAGAGTTTTTATTTCAGATCTGTTCAGGGGAGAAACTTAGTCCTTGGGATTCAAGTTATTTCTTACCCCAATGCCATAAATATTCTTAAAGTAGAAATATATGCAGGGAATTTCAAAGAACAAACGTCAAGCACTTTTGGTGCATAAGATAAGACTATATCTATGTGTGTATGAATATGTTAAATATACATCAAAAATTTCCCAAAGTCTACATAAGAAATGATTGGTAGTATTTCTCTCTGGGAAATGAGACTGGGAGTTTTAAGGGGGAAGAGCTCAGGAAGCGATATTTTAACTTTCCCTTTATTCTCTCCTGTAATGTTTAAGCCTTTAACAATGTACATATATTATTATATAATTCAAAAAATAATTTGTAAGACAAACGAATTATCTCAAACATCTGCATGAAGTAATGTATCATTTTCAGTACATGACAGTAATTAATCCATGCTCCTTTCCTCACAAAGACTAAATGATCTATGAAACTTACAGTATAAAAATTACCAAAAATAATTCATTTCTAATAGATTAAAATGGCAGTAAATGATTTTTTAACAATGCCTTGTAAGTACATGATGCCTTTGGGCTAATGACAAACACTTGTATTGCAAATAGTACAAAAAATTCTCAACATATGCTCCTTAAGAGGTAACCAACCATTATTACTATTACCACTGCCATTTTCATAACAATGATGACTATAAACACCTTAGAAAAAATTAAAACACTTTCAGGATAGGAGCCAGTATTATTCTAATGTGTCTTCATGTCTCTGTTGCACACCACAATGCTTGGCACATGATAGATTTTTAATAATTGTGGAATAAATAAACAAATGAATAAATTTTAAAATTAAAAAATAAACGACACAGGAGCCTACGCACTCAATGCTAGCTGCAAGCTGTCAGTGACCACACTGGAGATATCCACTCTTTCATCCTCAGCTCCATTCTGCTTAGAGAGCCTGCTCCTGAGAGTAAATCTCTTCTAACTGGCCAGGGGCTCCTGCCTTTGCACTAGGTGCAGAGGTGGAGACTAACATGAGCTAAGCTCTGAGATTCTCTTGTCATCTACTTCTTTCTACAGGACACTTGAACAAGAAAGCTGAATATGGGCCACATGAAAATGGAGGAACAAAAGTCAGTCTCCAGAAGTGGATAAGAATATACCTAAAACTCAGGAGAAAAGAGATGAGTCCCCTTGTGAGGCTTAACTACCATTGGCCTGGGTTTCCTGAGCTACCACTATATTCTTCCAAAAATTCATTTTTTTCTAACTTTAAGTGAGTTTTTGTTCCAGGAAATAAGCTTTGAGACTCCCTGTACAACAACCACCTACAGAATTTCCACTACATGTTCCGGCTTCTCCAAATATTAGTACAGATGAACGATACCTATTTATATCTAAAGCCAATCCCTCTACTTGTGTATTGGATCACATTCCTTCTCACCTACTCTGCAGAAATATAATCCAGCAATTCATCCCTTTCTTGACTACAACAATTTTTAGCCATTTACTGAACTAGTCTTTTTAGGACATACAAAGTAGCTGTCATTTTCTCTATTTTAAAGCAAAGCAAACTTCTGTGGACCCAGTAGTGTCATAGTGAGTGAGGTCGCTCAGTCGTGTCCGACTCTTTGCGACCCCGTGGACTGCAGCCCACCAGGCTCCGCTGTCCATGGGATTCTCCAGGCAAGAATACTGGAGTGGGTTGCCATTTCCTTCTCCAAGTAGTATCATAGAGCTGGCTTACGTCAGCTCTCAAGAGCCCACCATGCACATCTCACCTCTTCATTCCGTGAAATCAGCTGCAATTAGAGGGTATTTACACTATTAAAGTTGGCAAAAGCAAGAAATCAAACTTGTTATTCTCCTCAGAGAACCGGTTGTTAAGTACCTGCCAGCATATTACCTTCTTGACCTCATGATCTTCACCAAGTATCATCCCTTGTCTTTGCTCCCCTTTCCAGCAAAATATGTAAAAGAATTATGCATAAATATATTTTCCATTTTTTTTTATTTGAACCCATTACAGTCAAGCTTCTGTCCCTACTATTCCACTGAAACTGCGTTACCAAGATCTCCAGTGACTTCCATGCTTCTAAATGCAGAGGTCAATACTCAGTCCTCGTATGACTTCATCTGTCAGCAACCCTTGGCCCAGCTGGTCATTTTTCTCCCCCTTCACTGGTCTTTTTTCTCAGTCTCCCTTGCATGTTCTTCTTCTTTCCTCTGACCTCTTAGTGTCCGAGTGCTCCAGGGCTCATTCACTGGCCCTATTCCCTTCTCCATCCACACCCACCCCCTTGATGCCTACATTTAGACTCATGGCTCCTCAATCTGTATCTCCAGCCTGGATCTTTCTCTTGAACTCCACATTTTTAGATCCAACTGACTATATCTCCACTTGGATATTGAAAAGATAACTCAAACTTAGCAAATTCAACACTGCACTTTTACCCTTACTGCCCAAAACTGTTTCACCAGCAATTGAACATCTAAGACAACAGCACCACCATCTTTCGAATTAGCTACTCGAGCCAAAATCCTTTGAGTTATCTTTGATTTCCTTCTTACTCTCATGTCCTGCACCCAATCCATTAGGAAATCTTCTTGGTTCTAGCTCCAAAATATGACCTCTCTCCCCCTACTCCAATATTGCTAACCTGGTTCAAACCTATAGCCTGGATTATTCTGAGCCTCTACTAAAGCCCCATACTGTACTATTAAACAGTGCCCGTATTGTTACAAAAGCCAAATGACTCCTTCAAAAGTAAAGTCAGAAGTGTCACTTCTCTGATCAAAAACCAAGGACTGGGACTTCCCTGGAGGTCCAGTGGTTAGGAATCCACCTGCCAATGTAGGGTCACAGGTTTGAACCCTAGTCCAGGAACTAAGATCCCATATCCCACAGGGAAACTAAGCCTGAGTGCTGTAACTACTGAGGCCCATGCGCCCTAGAGCCCACGCTCCACAAGAGAAGCCACTGCAATGAGAAGCATGCCCACTGCAGCTAAAGAGTAGCCCCTGCTTGCCACAACTAGAGGAAGCTTGCACATGGCAGTGAAGACCCAGCACAGCCAAAATAAGCAAAAATTTTAAACACAAAACAAAATCCTTGAATTTGTTTGTTCAGAGTAGAAGTCAAAACTCTGTTAACTTTCTGAACCATCTCCTTGTTATTTCCCCCTCATTCATCCTTTTCCAACCACACAAGGCTGTACCTTGAATATGCTAGACATGCTTCTGCCTTTGGGCTGTTGCTCCAGCTGTTTGCTTTGCCTGAATCCCTCTTCTCCGATCTATGATTTTGGCTGATTTCCTCACTGCCTTCCTCACTTCCTCCTTACATCTTCCTATTTAATATATTGCAATTTATCCACCAACCCTCTACACTCAGCACCTTGTTCTTTTGTCTTTTTTTATTGTACTTACTACCTCTTAATCTACTTTACAATTTACTTCTTTGTTATGCTTATTGTCTGCCTCTCCTCACAGGGCATAAAATTCAAGAAGGCAAGGATTACTGTCTGATTTTCTGATGATCTGAGTATTTAGGGTAGTCTGGTTCCTAATAAATTCTCAATAAATATTTATAGAAAAAAATTAATAAATGAAAACAGTGTAAGTAGCAAAGACTTTACTGAATTATCACACAGAAATAAATCAGTGGTTATAAAAATTAGAAGTTTTAGAATTGTTTCCCTAAAGAAACTTTCACTTCTACAGTTTTCTAGTTGAAATTTAAAATTTACAGATGAAATGCAGCAGAATTCCCACAACTGTACCTAAGCCTCTCTCATATCTGGGACTCAAATCCTGGCTCTTATAAGAGCTCACAGCTCCTATAGGAGTTGTTCATTTATCAGTGGTGACACAAATGTGCCCATGTAGTATTTTGTACATATGGTGTTAACTTTTATGCTTTAATATATAGGTGCAATATGTCTGAATTATACTTGCTCTAGGAACTATCATTTTTATTTTACTGACTTCTGTGTATTTAAAACCTCAGGCATTATACAATATTGAATTAAAGTTTTTTGGCTGTTTAATTTCCACAGAAGAAAAAGAATAATTGTTTTAACATCCAATTTTTTTCATGGCTTATACAATGCAAAATTCTCCCAAATTTAGGGAGTACATGAGAACTAAATATTAGAAGATAGATGTGGGGTCCCCAAACATCTCTATATCAGCTTCAAGGAGGTTTCTAACACATGCTTATTAGGCCTAATTCATCTAAAAAATGTTAAATAAAAGAATAATGTATAGGAACTTACAAATATATTGATGAAATACACTCATTCAAACATGAATTTAAATCTTATTTTAGCCAAGGACAAAACTTATTTTAGTCAGTTCAAACTGAATCTTATTTTATATGCTTCAATTTACTCTTAAAGTTATAACAACACAAGGAAACATCTGAAAAAGAGTGATTAATTTTAAATACCATATGCCCATTTAAGCAAAGACAACAAAAAAGAATGACCACAAATATAATGAGATTAAAAACTGAATCTGAAAGAAAACATAAAAATCTCCAATCAAAAGAATAAAATTAAGAGCATATTATGAATATATTATGTTAATTTAGTATTAACTAAATTAATAACTATATGGGCTAGATTTAAAGAAACCTATATAGCTGATATGTAAATAATATAAGCCCATAGGTATATCCATGAAAGACTTCAAAGTTTGCAAATTCATAAACTGAAATGTAATTGTACAAAATAAAAAGATCAATTGAATAAAATATCTTCAAATAATGTATGGGCTGTATTCAAGCTTGTTTTCATCTTTATTTATCAGAAATGTTATCATAATTGAACTACATCACATTCTTGGCTTATAGACATGAAGAAGGACCCAAGCTATAACCAAAGATAACCACCACTGTCAGGGCAGTGGCGTGGCCCAGATTTTCTAAAATAGTTTTAATTTCAAACATTCTCTTCCTACTTGTCAGTTCAAATCTGAAGTTTGAAAATTCTCTTGGCCTACTGTAATTCTAAGCTTATAAAAATTAATAAATAATTTCAATTAACATATATCAATCCAGCAGTGGTAAAGAACCCGCCTGACAATGCAGGAGACATAAGAGACGTGGGATTGATCCCTGGGTCAAAAAGACTTCTGGAGGATGACATAGCAACCTATTCCAGTGGGTTCTTGCCTGGAGAACTCCATGCACAAGGAGCCTGGTGGGCTAGGGTCCATACAGTCCTAAAGAGTTGGATACAACTGAAGCAACTTAGCACCACACACACACACAAGTTCAGTTCAGTCACTCAGTCGTGTTTGACTCTTTGTGATCCCATGGACTGCAGCATGCCAGGCTTCCCTATCCTTCAGCATCTCCCAGAGATTGCTCAAACTCAAGTCCATAGAGTCAGTGATGCCATCCAATCATCTCATCCTCTGTCATCCCCTTCTTCTCCTGCCTTCAATCTTTCACCAACATCTGGTCTTTTCTGATAGGTCAGTTCTTTGCATCAGGTGGCCAAAGTGTTGGAGTTTCAGCTTCAGCATCAGTCCTTCCAATGAATATTAAGGACTGATTTCCTTTAGGATTGAGTGGTTTGATCTCCTTGCAGTCCAAGGGACTCTCAAGAGTCTTCTCCAATACAATGGTTCAGAAGCATCAATTATTTGGTGCTCAGCTTTCTTTATGGCCCAACTCTCACATCCATACATGACTATTGGAAAAATCATAGCTTTATTGGCAAAGTAATGTCTCTGCTTTTTAATATGCTGTCTCGGTTTGTCATAGCTTTTCTTCCAAGGAGTAAGCGTCTTTTAATTTCATGGCTGCAGTCACCATCTGCAATGATTTTGGAGCTCAAGAAAATAAAGTCTCTCACTGTTTCCACTGTTTCCCCATCTATTTGCCATGAAGTGATGGGACCAGATGCCATGATATTAGTTTTTTGAATGCTGAGTCTTCAACCAGCTTTTTCACTCTCCTCTTTCACTTTCATCAAGAGACTCTTTAGTTCCTTTTTGCTTTCTGCCATAAGGGTGGTGTCGTATGCATATCTGAGGTTATTGATATTTCTCCCAGCAATCTTGATTCCAGCTTGTGCTTCTTCCAGCCCAGCATTTCTCAAGATGTACTCTGCATATAAGTTAAATAAGCAGGGTGACAATATACAGCCTTGACATATTCCTTTCCCAATTTGGAACCAATCCATTGTTCCATGTCCGGTTCTAACTGTTGTTTCTTGACCTGCATAGAGATTTCTCAGGAGGCAGGGAAGGTGGTCTGGTATTCCCATCTCTTGAAGAATTTTCCACAGTTTGTTGTGATCTACACAGTCAAAGGCTTTGCCCCAGTAAATAAAGTAGAAGTAGATGTTTTTCTGGAATTCTGTTGCTTTTTCTATGATCCAATAATGTTGGCAACTTGATCTCTGGTTCCTCTGCCTTTCCAAATGCAGCGTGAACATCTAGAAGTTCTCAGTTCATGTAAAGCCTAGTGTGGAGAATTTTGAGCATTACTTTGCTAGTGACATGCACACATATCAATCCAACAAATAAGATTTTAGGGAGAACATATTATTAACCTCCTTAATTCAACACTTTTTTTTTTTTAGTACTTTAGCATCATCATTTGTATATAGATGTGTGTGTGTGTGTGTGTGTGTTAATCACTCAATCGGGTTCAGTTCTTTGTGACTCCATGGATTGTAAACTCAAAGGCTCTGTCCACGGAATTTTCCAGGTGAAAATAATGGAGTGTGTTGCCATTCCCTCCTCCAGAGTATCTTCCTGACCCAGGGATTGAACCCAAGTCTCCTGCAGGCAGGCAGATTCTTTACCATCTGAGTCACCAGGGAAGCCCAGTAATAACCAACTCCTGTCGTTTTGATCTGGCAGGATTTCTATTTATTAACTTACTTAATAACTAATTAATATCTTATTAACTTCAAGTTTTTGTGAGTGAAAATAAAGTGCATTTTAAAAAATCTTACAATTTGTTCTCACTAACTCTTGGGGTCTCTCCACCGACCCTTCAGATTAGTTTAAATAATGTTATAAAATCTACACAGTTACTTAACCAACACCTTAGTAGGTTGCTTGAAATCATGGTCACTTATATCCTGATAAAGCAAAAAAAAGTAAAGTTAGTCGCTCAGTTGTGTCCAAGTCTTTGCAACCCCATGGATGGTAACCTGCCAGGCTCCTCTGTCCATGGGAATTTTTCAGGCAAGAATACTAGAGTGGGTAGCCATGCCCTTCTTCAGGAGATCTTCTGAATCCACGTCTCCTACGTTGCAGGCAGATTCTTTACCATCTGAGCCACCAGGTAAGCCCAATATATACTAAAAGTCAGGTCCAATCACCACAGAATCATCTGCCTTTGCTAGATGTGAAGGATTCCCCCAGGGAGGAACAGATTCTGTAGAATTTTCTGCATGGGTCCACTTTGATATTACTTACAACTCTCCTTTAAGAATTTCCTAGCAAATAAACACAGAGAATAATCAAACTACCAGGGAAAGATTGACCCTAAAGGTAGGACTGTCCTAGATATTCAGCTTTACTTGTACCCTAGTGGGCAAGAAACCAGAAACAGGTGCTGTAATTACTTGTCTGTCATCTCAGAAGCAAGCACAGGAAGAAGGTGAGTAGACCATAAGGTGAATTGGGAGGATAGGGAAGACCAGGTGGGAGTCCAGGAACCAAATGCCCCCTTCTTTCTTCCAGGGTTATTGATGCACAGATGCTTGTGCAGCTCACTCCTGCCTACGATCTTGCTTTCATTCCAAACTTCATTTTTTATCCCCACAACTGTCTGCTAACTTCCTATTAACATCTATCAGAAAAGCTAGCTCCAGTTTTGACCAGTCTACAGGCATTGGGTTGAAGTGGGTCACGGAAAACATGAAAATAACTGATCTAGTTTCCACAAGGTCTTTCATGGACTGAATAGGAATTATTCAGAAAGCACTGAAGGAAATAAATATTCATATTCTGTCTTTCTGTCTGTACTTCCCTCCTTCATGGCCTTTTTGCATTTGGTTTTGATGGGAATCTATATCTCTAAGGAAACCTTTAAAAAATGCAACCTTTAAAAAATGCAGCCAGTACCTGAATTATCTTAAGCTAATGATAATATGCCAGACAGAAGGTATGAATGGGTCGAGATTTATAATTTAAAGTGAATATTGTCACAGTTTCTCTGTATCATCTACACTGTTTTCTGGTTTATATATATTTTTTTTTTCTTTTTTTTTTTAAGTCAAGGTTGAAATATGACACAGTTTGCTGATGAGGAAAGCAGAAACAGAGGGAACAGGGACGCAATAAATAAATTAAATCAGGCTTAACAAATACTTTATATTTATTCAACAACTATTCATTTGCTCAAAGAATTATTGCATGCCTACTATGTGCCAGGGAACAGAAAAGTAGTTCCTGCCTTTATATCATAGTATTGAGACAGAAAATATACTATAAAAAACAATTAATAGTGATAACTGCTATGGAGAAAAACTAAGCTGGGAGCAGCATGGGAGTGGGCAAAGATGTTCTATCTGAGCTGGTGACCTGGGAGCGGCACAGGGAATAAAGGGAGGAAGCAGGGTCTGCACCTGGCTCGCTGGGGAGGATAAAGGTATTCCAGGAAGAGGAAGCAGCAATAATAAAGGCTACACTACATGGGGTCTGAAGGGCTACCAAGAAACCAGTGGGATGGAATCCTGGGGTCACTGGGAAGTGAGATAAGCAATGAGACTGGAGAGAGAATCAGAGGCCGAATCATACGGGGACTTATGGGCCCTGATAGGTCTTTGGATTTATTCTGAATGTGATGAAATGCATTGGAAAATGTGCCATGATTCGATCTATCTTTTTGAAACTCCATTGCTTTGCTGGACCGACAATACATTGTAAGCAGATGAGAGCGGAAGCAGGAAATGCCGAAAGGCAGTCCAGACATGATGATGATAGGGATGGGAAGAAATGGAAAGGCAGGGATGGAAACAAGGATCAACTTCAGGATACACCCTGTACAGCCAACACAGACTGCTGACAGGGCTGGATGTTGTATGTGAAAGAAAGTAATCAAGGATGAATTGAGGGTTCTCGGCCTGAGCAGCTGAATGATGGTAATGCTGATACTTACTGAGATGAAACACATTGGGGCCAGGAGAAATTTGCAAAGTTGAGGCTAAATGGAAACCAAGCGTTCTGTGCTAAGCAGGTTAACATGGAGATGCCTATTAAATGATGATAAACAGTGGGAGCATGGAAGAGAGGCAGGTGTAGAGATAAATGCTTGGGGTCATCAGCACGTAAATGGTATCTAAGCCATGGGAGTTAAGGGTGAGCGCCTCAAGAGTGCAGGTCCAGAGAAGGATACGTAGGTGGACTGCGCCTTGGAATGCACCAGCATTGTGAGGTGGGAACAAGGAGGAGGATTCAGTAAAGAAAGCTTCGGGGACAGCAGTGAGGTAGGAGGAAAACCAGAAATGTGAACACTAGCCAGGAATACTAGCCAAGAAAGTGTTCAAGGGTAGCAAATGCTGTTGAGACGGCAAAGACAAGGACTGGAAATTTCAGTAAAGGGACAAGCATAAAAGCCTGACAAGAGTGTGGTCAAGAAAGAGTAAGAGGCAAGCATGCAGAGAAAACCAGGACCTTTGCCAAACTAGCCAAACATTGCCAGGAATTGTGTTCCATGTTGTTCCTCAGCTCTTTTCCGTTTAACTTTCAGTAAGGCCTCCAGTCATTTCAGTACTGAACTTCTAAGTTCAGTGTTTGGTGTTGCAGTTCAAGCTTCACTTTAAGCAGTTTAAGTAAGAAATAAAAGCAGGCAGTAACTATGCAGGCACTTCAATTTAAGATTCTTCTATAAACTAACCCATGTTGTCATTAGCATTACATTATATTAATCAGTTAATTATCTGATGTTAATATTTATGTAGTGATTTTTTTTCTGTGTTTGCCTAAGAGAAGTTAAAGAACTGCAAAGCATTCAAATGACAATTTTTAAAGCCTATGTTGGAATTAATGAGTGTTTAGCTAAACAGAATTAGCTTTTGCGGACATCAGGTCTCTGAGATCATTTTGAAAGAGTAGAAAGAAAGTGATAAGACTTAATGTTATGGCTGTGATTTTTCTTTTGTTTTTCCTTTCCTTCTTTTACTATGAAACAAAATGAACTATTACACAGACAGGTGAAAAGTGTACTCTCATATTTAATAGATGTTATAGCTGTTTTCCTATTTCTTTTTGAACTTGACCCTTTTTTCAGTATACCTCTTATTGACTTTAACAAGAGTATTATGAACAGACTATGTTAAAAGAAAAACTCCTTGAAACCATGAGCAAAACAGTTTCACTTTAATGTTATCTGCATGTATCCAAATTTTACTCCTATATCAAGATCCAACTATTGAGATAAACCTCCACTGAGACCTCCCCAAACCCCTCCTCTTGGAATAAATTTCTCTCACCTGTTAATTTTAGTAATATTTTAACTGTAAATCTCATGTTTTTCATTCATCTGGCTAATATTCAGTTTCTGCTTATTATGGGCTGGCACTCCTCTAGGTTTCAGCTGTATCAGCAAACAGAACAAAGATCCCTGCCTTATGGAGCTGAGATTCTAATGAGGAGCAGACAACAAATAATAGATATTGTAAACAAGTCATCACCTAGGGTTGGAAGGTGATCGATTCTGCAGTAAGATAAAATGTAAAGCAGAGGAACAAAGTGCGGGGCGGTGGGGAGGGGTGTCCCAATTTTTAATATAAGTGATTAAAGTAGGACTTACTAAGAAAGTGAAATCTTAACACAGACCTTAGGGTTTGAAGGAGCAGAGGGGATTAGCAGTGTGGATCTGTGGGTAAGAGCTTTCCAGGCAGCAGATGAAGCCAATGGAAAGAGCCAGAAGAAACAATGGGGGCATTTTTGAAGACCAACAAAGAGACCAGAGTGGCTTGAGGGCTGTGAGGGAGGGAAAGAACAGTAGGAGATGGGGGTCAGAGGCTCATGGGGTGGGGGTAAAGGACAGATTATGGCAGTAAAATGGAGGCTATTACAGAGTTTTGAGCTGAGGAGTGACATGACCTGACATTCAGTTCAAAAGGACCCTCTGGCTGCTATGTTGAGAATACTGGGATGCACTGGGGTCGGGGAAGAAATAAGAGTAGGAAAACCAATTAGCAGACCTCTTGGCTGACAAGAGATGACATTAACTTAGACTCAGTGAGAACAGTGGAGCTGACTGGAGAAGTGGCTGGAGCTTTTAACACTGCATTTTTAAACTGCGCCCTATACATGAGCATGTCTCATCATCACTTCTAGGCTATACACTCCTTGAAACCAAGACTTGGGTTCATGCTTACATGTCCAACAAAGGGTGCTCAGTCATATGGCTAAATGAATGAATGGTCACCAGACAAAAACTCTAACTTATCTATCTCTGTGGCAAACACCCTGAATTTTAAGACATATTTATGAATGGATAACAGCACCACCAACAGCATCGATTTTGAATTAACAGCAGAAAAAAATTTGCACACTGTGTAACCGTTGGCAAATAACATAACAGGAAAGATGTGTTCATACACACATGAGTTTCCCTTAATCGCTTACAAGTTTCTAGAAGAACTCTACCACTTCTGCATTTTTCTCTGCTTTCGCCTTAAGCTAAAATAGTAGCCAATGGAGAGAAATTTCCAGAGAATACAGATTCACAGTAGATTTTATCATGGAAATATTTATCATCATAAAAGCCACTCAAATGACATTCCATAATACTAACCCTTAGTGTAGTTAATTAACACTGCAGAGAAGAAATCTATCTCTGTCTTCAAATCCCATTATACATAATAATAAAAAAGAAAACAACAAATTGCATATAAAATAAATAACTTCTCCAATACATATATATTTGCCATTACAATAGCCAACTAATGCAATCATTTGGCATTAAATCAAATTTCTGAAACTTCAATGTAGCAAGTGGGAAATTCCTACAGAAAAAAGGTTGCACAATGATGTCCATTCATAATTTCAGAATTGAAGCCAAAGAATTTCTCTTTTTCAATAAAGTAGTCCAGGTTTTTGAAATGCAACATCTAATTTGGGTACAGAGTTCAAGAAAAGATACTACATATTGTGGAAGTAATTTGCTACATGTACATACGAAAAATCAGGAAGGGAATGGATTTTTCTCTCTCTCTCTCTTTAAAAATATGATGTCAGAGTGTGGGTTCTAGGCTGCTACAATTCCTAATTGAGTCAGAAATCTGGAGGACTTCATCTCTATCTAAGATATGTCGCTATTTCCACTTTTTTTAGTAACCATGGAGAAGACTGAGTTCAACTGATGATAAATCTAGTTGAAAAATATCAGCCTGAATTATAATGTTTTGAAACAGTGGTTCATCCATCTAATCATTTCACAAATATTTATTGAGCACTTAATATTAGGACACCCTGACAAAAATAAGGGAGCTAGGGAACCCTTAGCATTATGGCAGAGAAAGCAAAAGGAAAGGGAATTTTTGGTAGTTCAGATCAGTTCAGTCGCTCAGTCGTGTCCGACTCTTTGCAACCCCATGAATCACAGCACGCCAGGCCTCCCTGTCCATCACCAACTCCCGGAGTTCACTCAGACTCACATCCATTAAGTCTGTGACGCCATGCAGCCATCTCATCCTCGGTCATCCCCTTCTCCTCCTGCCCCCAATCGCTCCCAGCATCCGAGTCTTTTCCAATGAGTCAACTCTTCTCATGAGGTGGCCAAAGTACTGGAGTTTCAGCTTTAGCATCATTCCTTCCAAAGAAACCCCAGGGCTGATCTCCTTCAGAATGGACTGGTTGGATCTCCTTGCAGTCCAAGGGATTCTCAAGAGTCTTCTCCAACACCACAGTTCAAAAGCATCAATTCTTTGGCACTCAGCCTTCTTCACAGTCCAGCTCTCACATGACCACTGGGAAAACCACAGCCTTGACTAGACGAACCTTAGTCGGCAAAGTAATGTCTCTGCTTTTGAATATACTATCTAGGTTGGTCATAACTTTTCTTCCAAGGAGTAAGCATCTTTTAATTTCATGGCTGCAGTCACCATCTGCAGTGATTTTGGAGCCCCAAAAAATAAAGTCTGACACTGTTTCTACTGTTTCCCCATCTATTTACCATGAAGTGATGGGACCAGATGCCATGATCTCCGTTTTCTGAATGTTGAGCTTTAAGCCAACTTTTTCACTCTCCTGTTTCACTTTCATCAAGAGGCTTTTGAGCAGGCATAATCTTGAGCTGATTTTTAGAATCATGCCCCAATAACAGTGCCAAAGATGGAGGGATAGAAGTAGGCAGGAGGGCCATTTCATAGGCTTAACGGGAAAAAGTTAGGAAATAATGAGGGACTGACTATAGAAAATGATGACGGGTGTGGAAAGAAGTAGCAACTTCAAAATATATTTAGCAAATAGGCCATTGTGGTCTTGATGGAACAGAGAGAATGACGGAAGGTGAGGGGCTTAGGACAACTGCTGGCTCTCCAGGTGAGAGAATGGTCGAATGGTGGGCTGTGCTCTAAGGTTAGGAATGCAGATGTAAAAACAAATAGCAGAGAGAATTCTTTTTAAAAAGCAAAATAAAATCTCTGGCATGATACATATTTGAGATTACGACTGAATTTATAAATATAAATCTGTGGTCTGAAGACAGTCTACCACTGAGCTTATCCAAAGTCACGAATAGTAAAGAGATCACTAAAGAATACTTACAAAAATTTCCTTCCTTTTCTCTGGTCTCCTGATGCAAAGTATTGATAAGATAGAGACTAGTAGACAGTACTGCACTTGGGCTTAGTTGCTTAGTCATGTCACCCCTTGTGACCCCGCGGACTATAACCCACCAGGCTCCTCTGTCCATGGAACTTTCTAGGCAAGAATACAGGAGTGGGCTTCCACTTCCTTCTCCAAGTAGACAGTATTAGATTTTAGATATTTGAGTCTGGTGAGTATTTACCAATTTTGGACCTTCTATTATGCAACTGGGGCTTCCTTAGTGGCTCAGCTGTAAAGAAACCATATGCCATGCAGGAGTTCAATCCTGGGTCAGGAAGATCCCCTTGAGAAGAAAATGGCAACCCACTCCAGTATTCTTGCCTGGAAAGTCCCATAGACAAAGGAACCTGGAAGGCTACAGTCCATGGGGTTGCACAAGAGTCAGACACAACCTGGTAACTAAACAACAACAAATTATGCTATTGGAAGCATGGCTTCTTCTAGAAAATTTTTCTTCTATTTCCCACAAAAAAAT
Source organism: Capra hircus (assembly GCF_001704415.2). Taxonomy (NCBI): domain Eukaryota; kingdom Metazoa; phylum Chordata; class Mammalia; order Artiodactyla; family Bovidae; genus Capra; species Capra hircus. The sequence goes on along the minus strand of NC_030818.1, from coordinate 40,732,663 downwards.
CTTAGAATATGATATTTTAGGGAACACTGATATAGAATGGACAGCAGAGTAAAACAATTTTCTAAATATTTGACTTTCCTTACAGATTAATAATAGTGACTTTTTCATCTGGGATTCTAACTTCTAACTAACTCACTCATTAAAATTCACTCAATACCCCATGAAATTTCATTTTTCAAGGACTTCTTTACCATAAAAAGAAGATGAAAAATCTCTGATCATCTGTCATTTTTGTGTTAGTATTCAGCAACACCCACCCCCCGCCCACCCCCAACCCCCCGCCACCCCCCACCCTCGCCTTTCTTCTTTTTTGCTTCCAAATCTGCACTGAGAACATCGACAATGCCCATGAAATGAATCCCTCTGCAAGCAGGCTATTCTGAGTTAGAAATCTGATGAACCACTGTGCACAGCTCCCATTAAATAATTTCTACAGTTTCAATAATTTAAAAAACTCTTGAAAATGCACCTCAAGACAGCCTATTTCAAAATCTTTAACACCAGAGACATAAACGAGAAAATTTTATATTTTTATCTTTGTACATTCATAAATAATGGTAGACTACACAAGTTGACTCATTGGAAAAGACTCTGATGCTGGGAGGGATTGGGGGCAGAAGGAGAAGGGGATAACAGAGGATGAGATGGCTGGATGGCATCACTGACTCGCTGGACCTGAGTCTGAGTGAACTCCGGGAGTTGGTGATGGACAGGGAGGCCTGGCGTGCTGCGATTCATGGGGTCGCAAAGAGTCGGACATGACTGAGCAACTGAATTGAACTGAACTGAACTGACACAAGTAAGATACACCAATAGAATGCTTCCATTCCAAACTGACAGATTTTTATTAACCTATTATAAAATGAAGAAGCCCTATATGCCCAATAATTTTAAAAAAGCATCTAAATCAATGCTTTTCAAATTGCAGGTTATGACCCCTTTGTGGATCATGAAATCAACTTGGTGAGTCATAACTGGCATTTTTACAAGACAGAATATAGGGAATAGATTATATCAGAATATATCAGAATGCATTACATTTTATAAGGGCATATGTGGTTTTGTGAAAGTTATATACATATATATGTATTAGATCCTCATATAAGTTCTTACCAAGAGTTGCATTCAAAGAAATGGTTTAAATACCTTGTCCATGGATGTTGAGAAATGCCAGGGGTTTGTAGCTCAAATATGAAGTGAAATAAATTTTATAAAATGGGAAGATTTATTTTTGTACAACACTCCTCTGAGAAGCACTGACAGACTTCAAGCTGTCAAGTATCTTACAAAATTAATACCTAACAAATAGGATCAAAGGTTTCTTCCATACTGTTTTGTTACTAGGAATAATTGGCCTAACATCATTAAATAACAAATTTTCACTTGCATGGTTTAGTCTTTCTATTTAATTATGGACAGAAGTCTCATTCAGTTGCATTGATCTTATACTTTAGAATAAACTCAGAGCTTGAAACATAAAATGTACCATATGAGTTTTTAACGCAGGAGGACCCTTAAAAGATAAGAAAGCAATTGTAATCCTCGTGAAAAACATACAAATGCCTTACAACCTATGCACATATACTCAAATGTTATTAATATGTACAAACTATAGGATATTCTACCACACTTAAAAAATGAACACAAATACAATTCTAATAATCATGCTTCATTGTAATTTTATGAGAACCCTAATAGAAAAGTTTGAAACAATGTTTTATTTATATTACCAAAAATAAGTTTTATCCATGGAGATGGTGAAAAACTTAGCTTAGTATCACACTACCCAGTTATTCCTTACTAATGATTCCGTAATTTATATTTTTGCAAACAAGTTTTTGATCAGTTGTTTTCAATAAATTGTCAGTCATGAGTTTTACCTTGAGATAGTTTAAACTTGAAATAGTCCTCTTTTGAGAGAGCTATAGTAAATATGAAGTTCATATTTTATTTCATTCATATCATTCCATTCCTTAGGTTCTTTATGGTTTTTTAAAAATCCATAATATAATTCTATGAGAGTTAACATAATAGACTGTAACAGCTGTTATGGTCTATTGTGTAAATAAGTAATTACAGAATTTACAGACTATCATGTAAATATGTAATTATGGACTTTTTAAAATGTGCATTATTTACTCGATAGTCTATCGTTTACATATGTAATTATGGACTTTAAAACATGTATTATTTACTCAGTCTGTAACAGCTCCTTGGGACAGAGTCGTTCTGGCCTATTGGGTAAACATGTAATTACAGAAATTTTTTAAATATGTATTATTTATCTGATAGTGCTGCTACAGATTATCACATCCATATGTAATCACAGATCTTTAAAAAACGGTTATCGTTACTTTGTATAATGCCTTTTGCAAGTCAACTCAGAGACTTGCAATTCATGGATCAGATGTCTAAAACTATGCAGTGATTCCATCATATAGAATATTTGCAAGAAATAGTGGTTTTCTACAAGTCACATAAGTAAATTTTCAAGTTTCCCCCCAAAAGTTAAAGAACTGATCTCAAAAGAATACACTGTTTTTGATAGTTCAAGGTTATAATACTCTAGTTAAAGATTCTGTATTTCATTTACCATAATTCTTTTAAGAAGCCAAAATCTCTTACCATATTTCGCTTCTTTCAGATAGGGTCTGGAATGCATTTCACCTGTTGTCTTCTTTCATATTCAATTATGAAAATTTTAGGATGACAGTTTAAACCACTTGCCAATTTCTGTGGTGTAAATACTCCCATCAAGACTGATTTCAAGATACCAAAGGGATGTCACTTAACTCAGAGTGCCACTTGACAGCCAAACCAGGACTGCTGGTCGTAGTCTATTTCAGCACACCACTATCTCTTAGGCCATTTCAAATTTCAACTATTGATTTGGGTACTCAAGTCTTTCCATAAACTCTGAGGGAGTCAGAAACAAAAGCCCAAGTGCCAAGGTTACCTCAGGGGGTTAAAACTTGTTTCTTCAGTGTGTTGAGCAGAAAGTACCCTGAGGTTGAGGGGTCGAGGAGGCACTGTTCAGTGTATGGGAGAGAAGTCTTGGACTCGTACAATTGAGGTATACCTATGAAAATGGCTTGACAATGATTACTTCTATGTAATTTAAGTATCCGGTGGTGGTTAGGCTGGAAAACTTTAAGATCTCTCCTAATCCTATGAAGTTATGATTTTGTAATTTAATAAGTAAATGAGATAAATGTTAAGTATATCACATTTCAAGATCACTCATAGTTCCACAGTTGTATATTAATAAATTTAATTGCCATTTTTGACTGAGTAACAAGTAGTAAGCTCAGCTAGGCAACTCTTGGAGGATAGACCTTTAAGCAAGATGCCATATAAATGAACTTCAGACACTGCTGATACAAAAACTAAGAATGTTAAACTAAGGAACTGCCTTTTATTTTAACAAAAAACTTAAACCTTGCTATGCTTCCCACATAGCTCAGTTGGTAAAGAATCCACCTGCAATGCAGGAGACCCCAGTTCAATTCCTGGGTTGGGAAGATCTGCTGGAGAAGGGATAGGCTACCCACTTCAGTATTTGTGGGCTTCCCTTGTGGCTCAACTGGTAAAGAATCTGCCTGCAATGTGGGAGACCTAGGTTCAAACTCTGGGTTGGGAAGATCCCCTGGAGAAGGGAAAGGCTACCCACTCCAGTATTCTGGCCTGGAGAATTCCATGGACTGTATAGTCCGTGGGGTTGCAAAGAGTCTCACATGACGAGCAACTTTCACTCAGTTAGTGTTAGTATTTCAGTATTTTTTTTACGAACTAAAATTCAGAAACTGAAATTTTACAATACTTCTTTATTCCAGTTTTTAAAAATCTGACTGAAAATTCATATAAAATCATACACATGGATAGTATAACCAGTGGCTATTAATTATTTCAAATATTCCTAATTTCAAATTTAGGGGAGACTACACTGATCTCCTTATAGAGTATAGACAAGGGATCAGTGCACATATACATGATTAATTCTCTATAGGACAGTATTAAATACATTATACTGTTTTGCTAATATAATAGATTGTTAGAACAAAAGAACTTTCAGGGAATTTCCATCCAAAGGAAATGAGATAGTATATACATTTGGCTAAGATGCTTATTTCATTTCATTCACCACTCAAAACATCCTGTGGAAGACAGGACTTTCCATACATACTAAATTTTAGTTGTGTGGGGCTTAATTAAGACCTGCCACCATGGGTTGCATACCTTCAGGGAGAGATCGTGTTGCCCAATGTTTAAATCCCCATGTAGAGCAAAATAGAAAATATACATTGCATTAGAGTATCATATGGCCAACGACCGACTAGAGAGCATGCCAGGAAGGGGGCAGGTGCCGTCTGCCAGAGACTGCAATTTAATATCCTGCTATAAAAGCAATAGGAGGCTCCCGTTCATCTGAAACCTAGAACCTATAATAAAAGCAGTGAACGATTCAAAACTGGCATGTTACTCCTACTGGCTGTTTATGTGCCAGGATCTTTCATCATGCCAAAGTTGCAAACTGTGTCGAGTCCTCTGAAACAGCTGGGCTCTTCTCACTAGTAAGGTGGAATTTGGAGTACTGAAGGATTTACTTTATATGAAAGTCTGTTTTCTTTAAGGAAATGGGTATAATATATGTCCTAATGGTTTTTTGAGGAACTTGCTTGCTTGGGGTTTATTAAAAGGCTGAACTACATGATTTTAGATAAAGACTTCAACAGTTAACAACGTGAGGCACAGAAATGGGAAAGGTAAGCCAGAATTTATAAATGTTCATTTCATCCAGGTGCACTGTACATTAAACAATAAATGCATCCCAGAAGTGAAATGAAAATAACATACTTATAAATTGAATCATATTTTAAATTAACTAGGGATATGGTTATGGTTTGGAAAAGGGTATGGCAACCCACTCCAGTATTCTGCCCTGGAGAATCCATGGACAGAGGAGCTTGGCAGGCTACAGTCCATAGGGTCACAAAGAGTCAGACACAACTGAAACGACTTAGCACACAAGCACACACACAGTTATGGTTATTTAAAGGTAGCTTCAGCTGGTTTTTGCTAATGTGGATGGTCGATTTCCAATCTGTCAGCATCCAATATATGAATTTTCCCACGTTAAATTTTACAGCAGACTGTGTGCGTATATGCGTGTATGTGTATACTTGCAACTATATGCCCTTTCAGATATTCTAAAAGTCATACATTTATGATCAAAATACAGTAAAGGGAATACAGGAAAATAAATGTCTAGCTTGATCCATATGGATCTTCTGGGTTTAAACAAACATTTGAAATATTTGCTTGAACAAGAATGTGTTAGAAAATGAAAAACAAAGGTTTTCACAATTGCAGTTAGTTATCTGTGAAGTGGGAGTGCCAAGCAGTAAAACTCCGTGTCCACTTGGCTGCAACAATTAATATGGAGCTATCTTCAAGGTGGGATTATGGGCAATGGAGCCTCTAGGGAGGGCTGTTTTGCCCATGCGTTAAATCCTCATTTTGTGTGAACTTAATGAAAAGATTGCAATATGTTCTGTCAATGGTTCCTAGAGCATGGAGATGTCTCTTTCTTTTTCCCCTGAGTAAACGTAGACAGATTTGTGCTGAATTTTATGGAAGGAAATGTAAAGAAAGTGTGTGCTTTTTACTCTGTTTAAAAGTCCCGAAGATAGACTTGAAATCATGGAGGGAAATGCAGCTGGTCCAAGGATATAGCATTGGCTGGATACACAATCAGTACATTTGGGAACTTTGCTGTATTTGGGGAAAACCTCTAACATTGTACAATATCAAGGAGAAAAGAGTTGAGCTTTTCTACAGCATTTCAAATAAGGCAATTGCTATTTTCAATAGAAGCTCATTGGTCTGCTCTAAAAAAGTTTTTTTTTTAATTTATTATTCTAACTAATTTGAATTCACAAATATGACATGCTCTAGTCAGAATAAAGACTGGTTATGCACAGAAATGTTCAGATGCTGTAATACAGTCAAGTGTATGCTGATCTCATTTTGATCAAAGACTATTTAGGGTAGCAAAGAAATGCACAGTACTAAGTAACAAAAAGCCCAGAGTAGAACCGAAAGGAACAGAAACCAACAGGCCCCTCACAGTCAGTATACGCGCTAGTAGGTACCCAGCCAGGTTTAAGGCTCCCCTAGCAAGCCCTCCATACTCTAGGTACATCAGTAAGGAGGGCCTCTTGGAGCTGAACTGATACTCGGACATCTCTTCGAAGCCAAGGGTCACCCAGAGATATCCACATGGTCAGGTTCTGCCCTTCACACAGCTTTAATCTAGGGCCTATATAGAAAAAAAAACTTGTTTTCCTATAGGGTTGCTGAAAAGCACATCACCTTGGAATTTCTGAGACTGTAAAATATTCAGGATCCCAGCAACAACTCACAGAGGCTCATCACAATTTAGCACCAGTGACTCAACTACTTAATCCCTGAACTCTGTCCTTACCTGGAACCCAGGTCTCAGAGATTTTGGAATCTAAGCAGGACTTGATTCAGCAGGCCAGCGTTTGTTTTTAACAGCATAAAGTCATTTGGATGAATGGGGATCATAGAGACAATTTAGTCAGATCCCTTCACTTTAAAGAAAACTAAGGGTTTCCTTACCCTACTGCTCTCCACCCGGGTGCCCTTTCCCAATAAAATCTCTTGCTTTATCAGCACATGTGTCTCCTCAGGCAATTCATTTCCGAGTGTTAGACAGGAGCCCAGTTTCGGGCCCTGGAAGGGGTCCTCCTTCCTGCAACAAATGGCGACTCTGGTGGGATTCTTCTTCACTGAGACTGACATCCTGACCACTCGGGGTACTCAGGGGCCAGCTTGCCTGCCAATGGACCAGACCCAGCAGCCACAACTGGGACCTTTTTGTCCCTGGTCTCCTCCCGACGTGGACAACTGGCACAGCAAGTGCCCCGACCGGTAAGGAACAAGAGACTTTATTGACCTCTCTCCCCGTCCCTCTCTCTTTCCTCTCCTTAACCCTTCCTATCCTTCCCTGTTTTTCTAGTCCCCCAGTCCTGGACGCAGGAATCTGGTCAAAGGGCCCTCAGCCTGAGCTGAGGATTGGAGACTGATCACCTCCTCTTGGCAAAGAACTCGAATTCTGGTTCTGGTCTGGTCTGATTTCTGGTAGGGCCAAGTTCCAGTCCTCCCTTCTCTGGAGGCCCAGGGAAAAGTCCCGTAACGCCTGGGTATCTGTGGGTAGCAGGAGACGTCTGTAAGGCCACCCATTTCGCCCCCCTTCTGCCTCCTCCCCCTTCTTCTTTCAACCTGGCTTCCTTTCCTCCCTTGAAATCTTTGATGTTAGTACTTGGATTCTTGCATTTGAAGGCTTCCCTGGTGGTGCAAAGGTTAAAGCGTCTGCCTGCAATGTGGGAGACCTGGGTTTGATCCCTGGGTTGAGAAGATCCCCTGGAGAAGGAAATGGCAACCCACTTCAGTATTCTTGCCTGGAGAATCCCATGGATGGAGGAGCTTGGTGAGCTACAGTCCACGGGTCGCAAAGAGTCGGACACGACTGAGCGACTTCACTTTCACTTTCAAGACCCCCCCAATTTGGCATCATTTGACACATTTGTCTGGTTAGTGGCCCAGCCACAAGTGGATTGTCATTCCAAGGGAAAGGAACTAACATTTGTTAAGCTAAGTATAAGGTAACACATGTTATCTTATGTAATCCTCACAGATTCCTAAGAGGTACTCATCTTTATCATCCCCATTCATAGAGTAAAGTAAGCGAGAATTAGAACAGTGACTAACTTGCCCCAAATCATACTTTCAGGGTAATTTGTTACAGATCCGTTCACCAAATGGCCAATTTACCAAATGATGAATTGAAGAATAGCCAATTAGCTGAATTTATTAAGAGCTTGTTGCTTTAAACTATTGCTTTTATAGCAATTAATATTATCCATAGTCAGTAAAGCTTTCAAGATTATTTTTAAAGTTGAATATTTTAATTTTGTTGCCATGGCAACATTTTTTTAGGGACTTGAATTCACTCCATATTGGTGACTAGTATATGCCAAATCTGAGGTCCTAATCACATGGTCTGTTATAAAACCCCTTCTGGGTGTTCCTAATTCTTTTCTTCTGCTTATAATAAATGGTATAGACTTTCATCTCAAATATTCCTGCAAACTAACAAAGAGACAGAAGGCATAACCTTTCTGCATTTTATAAGATTTTTAGCAAATTGAGTTGCACAGGATAGTTTAACAGCACTAAGTTATATCTTAAAAATGTTAGTTTAGTATTTAGTCTTAATTTTAAGTTTTTAAAATTTTATTTTGCCCTAGACATAAGCCCTGCAGCTATGCAGCACATTCACAGCTCCATTTCAGCTGTCATTTCCTGTATGTTTCACATTTCAGATACTTTTTAAATGTTTGGGATATTAAGGCGTCTATTCCATTTGCTTTATCAATCTATGAGCCAAAAAAGTAGAAAAGGGAATGGGCCAGATTAAAAATGACAAAAACTTACCTTGTCCTCCTGATTTATCAAAGGTCTAGATTTGAAGACAAGCACAACAGTGTGACTTGAAATATAGTCATTATAATTCCAAAAGTCTGAGATCAACACTCTGAGGAAACCAGAAGCTCACATGGAATTTTAGTCAGTGTCTATCAACTAGTTAACATAAAACTGCTGCAGCAAAAATGAAATCTAAGAAGAGTTTAACACTAAAACTTTAAAATATCCCCAGAGTTGCTGCAATCACCTTATACAACAGGATTTGCCATAAACTTCAAGAAAGCTTAATAGAAGGAAAGCTTTGTTGAATTAGTGATCTGGCAAACTGATCATTTCATGAATTGCTCAATAGGAGAAGTGGATTTTGGTAAACGGACTTTCAGAGAGATTACTTTTGGAGAAATAACAACTCAAGGAATGGGTGCCTTAGAAAGTTATTTTTTTGGTTAATTGACCTGCTTCTGATCACCAGAATATAAGCCATGGAAACCTTTCTGCTGACTTCAAGACTTAAATTCTAGCCTCTTTAAATACTCTTTCCAATTAACCACATAACCATTGGCGAAAAAGTAGAAAGATTTTTGAAGTTCTCAAAAGCCAGAGAAGAGAAATGTGGACTGAAAGTTTTAGACCACTGACGAAGTTCCCTTTTAAAATGTATTAAAATAAGCATAGTGAATAAAATCTCATACTTGAGTTCAATGCAAATCATGTACAATTCGTTCCAACAGAAGAGTGAGATCCAGTGATTTTGACTAGTGAGTAAGAGCTCCCCTTGATACCAAGAACTTTAATTTGAGCAAGACTTGAACATTTATATTCATATCATGTGGATCTGTCTGGCCAAAGTTAATTTGAGCATGTCACTTTATTCCCTGCACAGAATATCTAAAGCTTTAAGGCAGATTCAGGGAGCCTTTTTTTTTTTTTCTCTCTTGAAACACAAACACTTACACAACGCTCTCATTAACTGGAACTTTCACATCTCCACTGAAGTGAAAACAGGACCTAAAGCTCTGTCCTACCTAGTGTATGTCAAATAAGACAGATTAGAGAGGGTGTATTTGACAAAGGCATGTTACTCAGGCATTTGAGGGAAATAGTTGGACGAGTCACAAACCTGCGTAGCCATGAAATAAAAGTAACTGCAGTGATGTTTAAAAGGTATCCTAAAATGAAAAAAATTTTAAATATTCAACAAAGGCAAAATTTTGCCTATTAGTCATCTGACTTTATCCCAGTTTGTCACCACCATTGAAAAGGTGTATCTCTACAACTTTAAAGCTAAAACCATTCCCAAGTCATCTGGAGCCACAAATTGACTTAGGAGTGTGTTCTACTGTAGAAGTGAGAGACAATTATTTGCTAGAATCCTCAGGTTGGAATAGTCTAGCCAATTCTGGCCACAGAAATATGATTCATATATCTGTACCATTTGAAAATTTCTAGGAGATACATTTTAAAAAGTGAAAGCAGGTGAAATTATTTTAAAAATACATTTTCTTTAACCCCAAGTTTATCCAAAATATTAGCATTTCAACATGTAATCAATATAAAATATTATTGAGATTTCACAATTTTTTGGTAATAAATCTTAAAAACTGGTGTCTAGGACTGTGAAGAAGGCTGAGCGCCGAAGAATTGATGCTTTTGAACTGTGGTGTTGGAGAAGACTCTTGAGAGTCCCTTGGACTGCAAGGAGATCCAACCAGTCCATTCTGAAGGAGATCAACCCTGGGATTTCTTTGGAGGGAATGATGCTGAAGCTGAAACTCCAGTACTTTGGCCACCTCATGCGAAGAGTTGACTCACTGGAAAAGACTTTGATGCTGGGAGGGATTGGGGGCAGGAGGAGAAGGGGACGACCAAGGATGAGATGGCTGGATGGCATCACTGACTCGATGGACGTGAGTCTGAGTGAACTCCGGGAGTTGGTGATGGACAGGGAGGCCTGGCGTGCTGCAATTCATGGGGTCGCAAAGAGTCGGACACGACTGAGCGACTCAGTGGAACTGAACTGAACTGATTTTACTCTTACCACACAACTCAATTTAGACTAACCACATTTCAAGCACTCTATGGCCACATGTGGCTGGAAGTTACTGTATTGAATGGCACGTGTCTTATTCAAACCACAGTCAAAGATTTCTGACTCACAGTCTTATTTGAAAAGGGAAGATAATTTGAAGGTATTGAAATTGGGTGATTTTGTCTGGATTGGACCAGCCTGCAATTTATCACCAATTTTGAACATTAGACATTTTGAGAATACAGACCAAAAGAACACAATAATAAGAGTTCCTTTGCCAACAAAGGTCCATCTAGTCAAAGCTATGGTTTTTCCAATAGTCATATATGGATGTGAAAGTTGGACTATACAGAAAGCTGAGTGCTGAAGAATCGATGCTTTTGAGCTGTGGTATTGGAGAAGACTCTTGAGAGTCCCTTGGACTGCAAGGAGATCCAACCAGTCAATCCTAAAGGAAATCAGTCCTGAATATTCATTGGAAGGACTGATGCTGAAGCTGAAACTCTAATCCTTTGGCCACCTGATGAGAACTGACTCACTGGAAAAGACCCTGATGCTGGGAAAGATTGAAGGCAGGAGGAGAGAGGATGACAGAGGATGAGATGGTTGGACGGCATCAACAACTCAATGGACATGAGTCTGAGTAAGCTTCAGGAGATGGTGATGGACAGGGGAGCCTGGCGTGCTGCAGTCCACGGGGTCGCAAAACGTCAGACATGACTGAGCGCCTGAACTAAACTGACAGGAGCTCCAAATTCTGTGAGGACACCTAGAGTAATGCACTCTGTGATGCACACCCTGGGGAATATGAAATTAATATTTCCAATCTATAAAATGTTCCTTGATTTTCTAAGTATTTTCAACTTTACATCTAGAGTCTGGTGGATAAGAAATACAGGAACCCCCTTCCCTTCTTTGCACCTCACCTCCAGTATCTACTACATTTCCTTCCATTGGATTATCAAGAGCAGCCATTATTTTTTAGAAAAAAATATATATATATATTTTTTAATTTATTTATTTGGCTGCACTGGGTCTTCATTGTGGCATGCAAACTCTTAGCTGCAGCATGTAGGATCCAGTTCCCTGACCAGGTATCGAACCTGGGCTCCTCGCATTGGGAGTACAGAGTCTTAGCCACTGGACCACCAGGGAAGTCCCAAGAGCAGCCATTCTTAAATGTAGTTTTCCCTTTATTTTGACACACAAGGTAAAAGCACCTCTATTCTGAGCCTTTGAGTTGGGGTGCTCCATCTCCTTGTAATGCCCTTTGAATAGTGCTGGCTACATCCCTATACCTCCAATACCTGGCTGACCCCTGACTACTGTCCAGAGTCAACTTTGCTTTCATTTACTCTTAAAATCTCTAGGCCACCCCAAAGATCATCCAAAACTACCCCCAAAACCCAGACCCAATGTTCTTTCTCCCTGTTCCCATCGCAAACACTGAGGGCTCTCATGCCATAGTATTTCCATTGTGGCCCTTCCCCCCAGTATCATCACATCTGTTGATTGTCCCTATCGTGTCCTCAACTAGACAGTGAGCTCCTAGAAAGTATCTCATACACCTTTGTATTTGCAGTGCCTAATACACGGCAGGTACTCAATAAAGGCTCATAAAGATGAAATGCTAAACAGTACAGAGAAAGTATCATAAAGGTGATGCATTCAAATAATATATTATTTAATAAAAGTATATGTCTAACATATTTTATAGCAAAAAGGAAGCCAAAATTTAACAAAGAGTTATCTTCCAAGTTCCAGGTATTGTGCTAGATGTTGAAGTTACAGAGGTAAATGAAACTCCAGACTCTGAGAGGTGGCAGTTAAGCAGTGGTTAAGATGAGTGTTTCTAACAGGAATGTGAGTACCAACCACCTGGGAAAGTTGTTTTAAAACAAGCAGACTCTGAGGAGGTCGGGGTATGGCTTGAGATTTTGCATTTCTAACAAATTCTGCTGGATCACACTTTAAGTATGGCCTAGAAGTGAGCAGAGCTGAAGCTCAGCTCTGACTTTTGCTGTATGGGAAGGAGTCATTCCTCTTAATACTGCCAGATCTGCCTGCTCAATTAGTAAACTGCTTGAGAAAGGACAGTAGATGATTTCTAAGTTATCTAAAAGCTCTGCAGTCCACAAGATTTATTTATTTTTTTTTTTTTGGTCAGCATGCAGAAGACAGGGACTAGAGCAGTGACTCGGTTGTCTGCTCCTTAGGATCACCTGGAGCTAATTTCAGAACGCTGATACCCAAAACACAGCCCAAACCTATTACCTCAAAAGTGCTGCAGGCAGGGCCCAGGCATTTGTATTTTTCAGCTTCCAGGACTGAGAACTACTAAAGAATGATACTTGTGGTATGTGTTGATTATCAGCTCAACTGATTGGTGTTAATGAGGTCTGAGATAAGCAAAGAATGGGCCCCTGCCAAAAACATTTATTCTTTTCTGTTGGCAGTACTATGATGCCATTCTTGGTCCAAAGGGCCAGATGAAAGTCACTGTGAAATACAATTTCCAACATTAAAACAGTAGCACAAAACATGAGCCATGTTATGTATATCTGTGTACAGAAGAAAAGCTTTGCTGATTCCTTAAGGAATCCTCATAACCAGCTTTTTGTAGTCACCTCCTTGACTCAAAAGATCAAATGAAAACAGGGATTTTTTTTTCCCAATGAAAAATTTAAAAACCAACATCCAAGAGATCACTAGACATTTTGCTTTGCAGATGCAGTCATATCCTAAGTCCTTTTTAATTTAGTTTCTAAGTTTGAAAAATTTTAATTGAAAAGCCCAAACACTTTTAAACAGTACTTCAGTTTTCAAAAAGGAAAAGATGCTTTGTAATCTTCACCCCATCTTTTTGGGCTAGGTTAAGAAGAGAGGGAAACATTCAAACTTCTAGTCTGTACTTTTAATGTATCCTAGTTTCAAACCTTTCAGTGACTTTACTTTTTTTTTTTTTTAAATTTGCTTGCTTGAAGTAAGAAAGAATTAGGTTCTTTTATCATTCAACTCAAGTAATGAATTGCTTTGTAGCACAGCAGCGGCTTATCACTAAAATACTGATCTTTTTTTCCCCAGTTCACTTTTGTCAAAATGTGCAGCTGATACTTTAAAAAAAAAAAAAAGATTATTTATGTTTAACAAATGTCAACAAATAGCTAAAGAGTACATACAATAACTCAAACATTTTAGGATTTGAGAGGCAAAAATATATGATGTCTTGTTATTTTTAAAGGCCCAAGAACCTGTCTGAGAAGATCAGACTTACATTCTATGAAAAGATGGCTAAAATTACGAACAAAAATAATAAAAGCTAAAACAGTAGCTTTAAAGAGTTCAGAGAAGAGAGATTCCTCACTTCCAGCTGGGACAGGCTAATAGTAGGCTTAGGATGCTGCTGCTGCTCCTGCTGCCACCACTGTTAAGTGACTTCAGTTGTGTCCGACTCTGTATGACCCCATAAAAGGCAGCCCACCAGGCTCCCCTGTCCCTGGGAGTCTCCAGGCAAGAACAGTGAAGTAGGCTGCCATTTCCTTCTCCAACGCAGGAAAGTGAAAAGCGAAAGTGAAGTTGCTCAGTCGTGTCTGACTCTTAGCGACCCCATGGAGGAGCCCACCAGGCTCCTCCATCCATGGGATTTTCCAGGCAAGAGTACTGGAGTAGGTTGCCATTGCCTTCTCCTTGAAGGATGGGCTGGGATTAGATCATTAGTCCAGAAAAGAAACACTATGACCAAGAACATAAAGAAAGGAAAGTAGAAGATTGGCCCTTCAATAGTAGTAAGACAAGTAAGGAGAGTAACGCAACAAGAGTGTTTGACTTGGGTTAGGCATAAAGTTTCACATCATCCAGGTTTAGATCCCAAGGACTGAGGACTATGTTGCTGTGCTCAGTTGCTTAGTCCTGTTGGACTCTTTGCGACCCTATAGACTGTAGCCTGCCAGGCTCCTCTGTCCACGGGATTTCCCAGGCAAGGATACTAGAGTGGGTTGCCATTTCCTTCTCCAGGGGACCTTCCTGACCCAGGGATTGAACTGGCGTCTCCTGCATTGGCAGGCGGTTTCTTTACCACTGTGCCACCTGGGAAGCCCAAGAACTATGGACAAAGACAAAACACAGGTAAAATGGGTTAGTCCTAAATATCAACCCACTCCAGTATTCTTGCCTGGAGAATTCCATAGGCAGAGGAGCATGGGCAGGCTACAACCCATGGAGTCACAAAGAGTCCTACACAACTGAGTGACTAACACTTTCACTTTCTCCTGCCCTCCAGGGATGGGGTAAAGTTGATAAACATTAACTGATGTAAGTATAAGATTTGACAAAGATAAGTTAATACAGGGCTAAAATGGAAGTACTTGAAGGCTAGACAGGATTTTTCACTTCAAATTTTCCTGTAGATGACAGGAAATCGATGAAGGTTTTTGTTTACTTGCTTGTCTAAGAAACACAACAGAAGTCATGTTTGCAGCAAAGCAAATTTTGAAGTCATACCCATAGCACAGATTGAGTGGTATAGAACTTGAGGTGGAAAGAACCAACCAGTAGAGTGATACAGAGAAATCAATCTGAATCATAGCAATAGAGAGGAAGAAAGAGGGACGTGTCAGGGAAATTATGGAGGAATAATCAAAAGTAGAATTTAGGGATTGGAGAAGGAAATGGCAACCCACTCCCGTATTCTTGCCTGGAAAATCCCATGGACAGAGGAGCCTGGCAGGCTATAGTCCATGGGGTCACAAAGAGTTGGACATGACTGAGCACAACACAGAATTTAGGGATAGATTAAATCTAAGAGGTACCCCTTGGTGCCCCATACATAAACCTCTGGCACTCACTTCACACTGAAGCCTGCTTGCTCTGAGTACCTATGAATGCTTCTTCAGGTCTTCAACCTGGATGGAGAAGTATATTTAGCCCATATGCAGGACAAGCCAGAAGTACCAGAGAGAATACCCTCAGAAGCCATCTGAACCAATAAAGACAGGGATTTGAAGGCTAAAGCTGCAGATTTAGAATAACTCACTGTTCCATTAGATGACTCTGAGCTCTACACCATCCCTCAGAATTACCCTCAATGGGATTAAACTTCAATTTCCCAGCGGCAACTCGCTTAATAACACACCATTTCTTGTCTTTTCTAAATTCTTTATCTCCTTTCCCTACTCCCCCGTCAGCATTTCTTGGTATCACTCCCACATAAACTTGTCTGGGATCCTGGCCTCAACATATGCTTCTGGAAGAACCTAAATTAACAGCTAGAAATAAGAGCAAAATTGCAAAATTGAAAATAAGGCAGAATAATCTATCCCCCCCTAAAAGATGTCCACATCATGATCCTCGGAATCTGTGAATGTGATACCTTCTGTGGCGAAAGAGACTTTGTAAAATGTCATTAAGGTTAATTAAAGGCCATGAGATTGGGGAGATGGTCCAGGTGTGCCAATCAAATCACACGGCTCCTACAAAGCAGAGAACTGTGCCCAAGTGAATAGAGGGGGATGTGACCACGGAGGAATGGTCAGAAAGATGCAACATTTCTGACTTTGAAGATGGAGGAAGTGGGTCATGATCCAAGGAATGTTAGTGGCCTTTAGAAGGTGGAAAAGGCCAAAGAATGGATTTTCCCCCAGAATCCTTAGTAAGGAATGCAATCCTGCCGACACCTTGATTTTAGCCCAGTGACACCTCTGTCAGAGTTCTGACCTACAGAACTATAAAAATGATATACTTCTGTTACCTTAAACCATGACATTTGTAGTAATTTTTTTATAATAGCAATAGAAAACTAATACGTTATTCTTAGGTTACAGACTACAAAAACTTGAGGCAGTCATAAAAAGTAAAATGAAACAGAAGACAAAATTTTCAGGAAGTGTTGGTCTAAATGCTCAGTGTTGAGTGCTCAGTGTGTGTGTCCTGATTTCGTGATATTCTCAGAGCTCCACAGAGCCTCTTGTATGTACACATCATTCTTCAACTAAGTATGAGCATGAGAAGGGAAGGATGTTTGATATTCATTCTGTTTTATTTTTTAGCCAGGGAGTTAATCAGTTAAATCATATGCAATCAAAGTGTATTGGTTTAGAGGCAACTATGGCAATTGTTAATAACATGCCATTGTCAAACTCGCTCTTTCCAGTGCTCAGTTTCACCTGTGCTATATTTAGAAGGGTTCATTCGGAAAAGATGGCTCTGCAACAAATGCGTTATATGAGAATATTCTTTGAATCTAAAATGTTCGTTGAGTTGTGCTAACACACATAAGGGCTTGATACAGAATTCTGGCACATTAATTCAGAGCAAGCTTAAGTAACTTTCAATTGTTGGAAATATATACTCCTAGACACATGGTTTATTGGAGCATATGGTTTTTGCTTACAGACCCTGCACCTTTGGTATATTATATTCTGAATGCTTTATTATATTGCAATCCTACAGTCTCATTGTGTTATTCCATCTTTATCAATTCGTCTTTTTCCCTATTCTGTTCCTGCAGTCTTTGTAGCCACACTCAATCCTCAACCCTCCCCACATAACACGCACAACAGTGACATAACAGAATATTTAAAACTCTATAAGCCACTGGTGAGCTGGATTTGGCAAGAGGGTGGGGTCTGCTGCCTGCCCCTATACAAAGAGTTCTGGGGAAATACCCACCCCTCCACCTAACCTTCACATGGAGCCTACCTATCTTTTCCAGCTCATCTTCTTCCTGCCTTCTGGCTTATATGCTAGAACTACTGGAGCCAAGCTGTAACAAAGCTGGGAGACTTCAGCCTTTCAGGGAAGAACTATAAACCTCTTACCCCAAGAGTTTGCTTCCACTAGCTTTTCTGACTGGCCCAGAACTCTGTGATATACGTACCTGGAAGCTGCTGCCTCTTTAAAACCCTGCCCTCACTTGACACAGATTCCACAGATTTGGGCTAGCCTCTTTCCGTGGCCTTGGTTGTTCATATGCTGTTTCCTTTAAGGTGGGCTGGAGATCCTTTCAGCTGCCCCACCTTGTTTTCCACAGCCTCTGATTCTTAGCAGCCCCTGCTGATTCCCCCTCAACTTCTGCTCCAAACACATAGCATACCTCAAAGCCACTTTAATGAAATCATTTTTTTTAACAAATTATCTGCAGATTGTCATCTAATACAGCCAAATGTTTTCCTTTTATTTGTCCCTTTCTCACAATATACCATTCATAATCAAATCAGCTCTTGCCAAACAAATTTTAAATATGTCATTTTATATGTACACATTACAAGTATAAAGCCATTTTACATATTATAGATTCAGTTCAATCTCTTAAGTGGCAGGACAGGACAATAAATGTCGCTGTTCTCTCTGGTGGACTGTGTAGTCTGGTGTTGCAGAGAAAGACCTTCTCACAGCACATCCTCTGACTCTGCAGATATGACCCCAGATGCTCATCCCTCTGGGGGGGTCGGGGAGGGAAACAACTTTCCCTAAATACCAAGATAATTTGTAGAAAGGCTATACGGTCACAAAAGCATTTTGCCAGAGCTTAAGGAAATTAAACAAGAACAAGTGCAAAAGACACTGAATTTCAAGTAAGAATGGGCTCAAACATTTTAAATCCAAAAATAATCTGTGTACCCTAGAGCTTGGGGACCGTCCGCCTTGGTGGACCACAGTCCTGGAGCCATGTGTCCCCAGACAACTAAAGAAGATAATTCAAGAGGATTTACCTGTGGGTACAGGCTTTTAATGCTGACAAATGTAGCTGGTTTGGAAGGCAGGTGCCTTCCGCAGCTTTTATTTGCCGTGGTGTTTTTAATGTATGTAATGCTGTTTTAATTTTGTTTCTAAGATCCTATTTTCTTAGACTTAGTCCTATGAACTGAGGATTTGCCAGTCAAAGTGCCTTTTAAGAACAACATCCTGAAACATTTTTCTTTAAAATTATCTACTGCAACTTTCTCACTGTCTTCTTCTTCTTTGGCCTCCAACGATTTTGCCTCTCACCTTAACCTTTCAATCAACACAACCCACCCAATGTTATCAGTGATCTCTTTGCCAGATTAAGTGGCCTCTCATTCTGGCAATCAGTTCTTTGTTTTTGAACCTCTTCGGCCTTCCTGACACCCTTCTTGGCAGCAATTTTAGAAATATAAAAATGTCCTAATTTTCCTATATTTTCCTGTGGAATACTTGAGTTTGATTATATTTTTTTGCTTTCATTTTAATAAAGGCTTACCAATTAATCAACCTAAAAACCTCTACTGGAAATTACTGCTCTTTCTGTGACCTAGCTGATAGAATAGACTGAGTTTTGAATGAAGCTGCATAGGAAGCAATCTATACAACTCCTGATCTATTGTATGATTGGGAGTATACATTTTGCAAATATTTAAAGCAGCATTATTGACATGTTGACTGGCAAACGATGAGAGTAATCACTGATGATACCCATCACACCAGGATTCCAACTACCTTTGGATGCTCTACAAGTTTCAGGAAGGCCAAGAAAGAAGAAATAGGCCAGGGACTTAATAATACAGTATTAAGACTGATTCCTAACATATATTGATCACAAATGTGTGCCTCCCTGGGGCCCAAGATTCACACTTTCCAAAATGCAACGTCTAGGCTTAGACATTGACTACAAAGAGCTATCTATTCCTAGCCAGCAATTTATGCAAACCATCATTAAAATTCTAAATATCATTAAATTTGACAGTCATTCAAATGCACACAGAATAAGAGGATCAGCTATGAACAAAAAGGATGGCAATGTTAAATCCTTAATGCTTATATGTATTTCTCCCATTGGAGATGGTGTTCCTAATTGAATACTTTTATGTATCTTCAGATAAGATTTTGCATCCCAAAGTCATATGTAGTTATAATACCGAGCTTTCTTTTCTCTACAAAAGAGTTTATTTAACCTCTTCAGTTACCAAATTTTAAGGCCATGATGAATACTGATTAACCTTGGGAACCAAAGAGTAAACATAAAAACAACTTCTTACTCTTAAGTTCGGGTTTAACAACGTGCTAATAGCACGTAATGAAGAGAGCAGCCATCAGTTAATCAACCCATTAAGCTGGGATCAGAAGTGTCAACTCAAGTACAGTTTACTAATTTACTGACCCTTAATGGGTCAGCAAGATCTATAACCCAAAGACTGATCTTTCTGCTTCTGTTAAAGTCACTTTGGAGGCCAATTCACTTCCTTCCATGGTTATGATCTCTGACCTGGTTTGGGGAGGGAGTCCAAATAAAATCCATTTATGAGAATGTGTGTGGGTTACTGAGTAATGGAATCTCAAGCTAACTGGTGAGTTAAGTGTCTGGGTAGAAGCTCTTTAGGGATGTATCAACTTTTTTTTCTTTTTTTCCTGGAGTCCACACAACCATGAAAATAGACATGTAGGATCTTAGAGGGAACTTCTGACTCCAGAAGTTCTGGATTTCTGAGTTAGTTAAGGCTTGACACCCATTTCCATTCCTGTTCTGCTCTGTGACTAAATCTTAGTTTTTGAAATGTCAATGGATCAAAAAGAACTGAGGAGAGAGTTGGCAAGATGTAGGGCTATCCCTGCCAAATAATAAAGTTTTGCTTTATTAAAGATGCAATAGGTTATATAGAAAGTTGCTTTGGTAATTAATAAGCAAAAATTGATTTAATTTAGTTGAATCTAATAAGTGAGACAGTTACCTAGCGTTTGCTACTTTCAAGGGGAAGGAGAGAAAAAGAGAAGTATACCTTATTCCAGATGGGCCTCTGAGAGGGTATAATCAAAATTATGAAACAAATATTCATTCACTTGAATCACATTTGCATAGAAAAGATAAAATTGCCACAATAACACAAGTTTTTGTACTTTTTTTTTTTAATAGCAGCATTTTCTTTCTCAGGTGATTAAGC
Source organism: Capra hircus (assembly GCF_001704415.2). Lineage (NCBI taxonomy): Eukaryota > Metazoa > Chordata > Mammalia > Artiodactyla > Bovidae > Capra > Capra hircus. The sequence goes on along the minus strand of NC_030818.1, from coordinate 40,712,230 downwards.
AGTTCACCTAACTACAAATTACAATGTCCATTAGCAACCTGTTAGCCATGTGATATCTGAGACTCAGACATATGCAAGATTTGGTTCCGTTGCCCTGGTCCCCAGCCAAGACTGTGGCAACGTTACTTAAATATCACCAACTCTAGTCTTGCTCTGACAGGCCTGGCTGTGATTTCCCCCCAAACAGGACACAGACTAAGATATATTAACTGAGGTTCTGGAAAGCAGAAGGGGGAAAAAGGGCACACTACTAAATATGCACTAAACATTAAAAAAGAAAAAAGTTTTATGGAAGGAAAAATTGAGATTAATTAAGAGACGTAGGATTTTTTTCTCTCTACAAAGAAAATGTCATCTTCATGCCAATGATACTCGAAGAAGATTCCTGCAAAGAAAACGATCTTCGCTAGGAAAATAGAGGCTCCCTCTGTTGCGGGTGACATTGCCCTCTATTTCTTCCCCTATTTGTTGCCTTTGTTTTCCTCCCCTGTCATTAGCCAACCGTCTGGTATCACCGTGCCAAGCTCAGCACAAAGGCAGCTAAAAGCCTCTGCAGGAACAACAGTTTCTTCCTACGGGGAAAAAAGCGAACCCCGGGGCCAAAAAGATGAGGAAAGGTTCAGCCTTTGGGAAAGCTCTCACAGACGTGGGGGGCTTTGGCAAGGTCAACCTTTGGAGGCGACCCCCGGGGCGCAGGTGCTCAACCTCAGGGCCAGCCTGAGGGATGTCAGGAGGGGAGCCGGAAAGGAGGGGGAGCAGGAGAGAGGGAGAGAATCCTCGTCGGAGGCCGCTAGACCAGAGGCGGGAAGGCTGGAGCCGGGCTCCGAGCTGCCACCCCGCCCTCCGCACCGCGCCTGCCGCGGGGTCACGGCCGGGCCCCACCTCCCTGGCAGCGGCGCGCTCCGCCTCGGTCCTCCTCGGTCCGGGAGGCGGCGTGGCTGGGCGAGCGCGCCCCGCGACGGAGCGCCTGACCCCGGGGGCCACGGACCAGAGGAGGGGGTCCAGCTCTGCACGCGGCTCTGCAGCTCCCTCCCCGACTCGCTCCACTCCTTCCCGGCGGCGGCTGCACCAGCGGCGCCGAGGACCCCAGCCGCAGCGTCTCCGAAATCTCCGCGGAGCCCAGCTGCGCCGCGGGCCGGAGGAGGGGGCTGGGGCGGCGGGGGAGGGGCGGGGGGCGGAGGCCGGGGGGGCGGGGTGGCGGCGGGGGCGGCGCGTGGGGCGGCGGCGTCACTTACCCGGCCGGGGCGCGGGGGCAGCTCGCCGACTCCTCGAGGGCCGCGGCGGCTGGGGGCCGGCGGTCGCGCGGCCCAGGCGCTGCCAAATGTAAACAATCCGCCATGATTTCTTTGTTTAGCTAATTGAACCTGCCGCCGTCGCGAGTCCCGGGCGCTCCCTCCTCTCCCCGGCCCCCCTCGTTCGCGCGCGCTTTCATTTATTTGTCTTCCCCCACCCCGCTCCTCCGTCTTCCCCTCTTGTCTTTGGCCTCAGTAGCGGCTTCTCATGGAAGTCGAGGCAGTGGAGTGGTTGGTGCGGGGAGTGCGGTGGTGGTTTTTAGAAATACAGGTAAAAAATATCCAAATCTCTAGCTGAGGTGCAGTTGCTGAAAGAGGAGGAGGGTGTTTCCTTCTCTCCTTTCCTCCCGCCTTTCCCGCCACCGCCCCCCCCCGCCCCATTTATTAGACTAGCCTCCGTGGAAAGTGCCAGATAAATGGGGTGCAATTTCCAGTCACCTTTCCTTGCCACCTAACTCTAGTACCCAAGTTCTCAGGCGGATTTTGGACTCTGCCAAAGCACCAGGTTCTTCACTTACTTTGAGAACCCCAACTCTTAAGTGATGTCCGGCTGCCTAAGGGCGCGCGGAATAGTCCCCGCCACGCCAGGGCGGAATAAACAGAGTAAAGCCCGCTCCTCCGGACGGGTGGTCGGTTGGCGTCAACTCCACACCTTTAAGAAAACGCCGGGTTTTACACACTCACCCACGCCCGTGCACACACCATCCAAACTAGCGCCAACACAGTGGAAAGGTACAAGGACGGGACGTTTCTGCCTTATATTTGCCTAAATTATAGGTACTTTTCCTTCCACAACTCTAGGGAGGGGGTAGACGAAGCATACGTACTGAGTTTAAAACTTCGAGGAGATAGGTCCTGGTGGAAGGGAAGGCTTAGCAACTATGTATGTGACCTTCTGTGGGTGGAAATGCATTTGAACACCAGCTTTCACTACAGTTAATACAGGCATCTTTTAAGTCCTGTTCTAGGTATGTTTATAATGAGAATCGGGGTAATCCGTGGCAAGAGAATCATAGGGTTATGGTCTCATTTATTTAAAAAAAGGACTTCGGTGTCACTCCTATTTATAACCACTGTGTTGACTGTATACCAGTGATTAAATATTTTAATTCGTAAGGAGGATTGAAAGTCATCTACATCTTGCAGTGAAACGGTGCCTCTTAAATTATCAGAATTAATCTCATTAAAAGAAGTTATTGCCTTACCTGCTTAATTCCTGTTGGGAAAGCACTGTTAAATAGAGTAATGTCATCCTTAAAAGTTTGAACCAACCATTGGAATCATGGAATATATTGCTTTTAAGTGTAGAGGGGCCATCTGCTCCAATCAAGAGAACTGAACTAAGAAATACACTGTAGGCCAGCCACTGTGGTGGTTTAAACCTCTGGGTCAATTAATAAATAAGTGTTCAAGCATTCTGATTATATAGGAAGAGAAAGGTATTGCCAAGCAATCAAAATGACCCCCAGTATACACATAACTTTCGTCTATTCCCTCAGGAAAATTCTATAGAAGTTATAACTATGCTTTTTCTCCACACCTGTGATGTTTTTCTCTATAGTAGGGTAAGTTTTGCATGTTTTCCCTAATTCTAACTTAAATTTGACCTTATGAAACCCATCATATTTATCCTCTCCGAATGCTTGTACCTAAATTCTCTTGGCATCAGATATGAAACTTCTGCGGTTGAGAACTATGTGATCAAGGCCTTTGAGTAGGAAATTCCTATACTCATTACCTGAAAAAAGATTATTGCATGAAAATTAGACTGAAGGAGCCAGAGTCACTTTTCAAAGTTAGGTGAAACAAATGTGTTTTGCATTAGTTTATTTAAAGATCTGTCCTGCTTGTATGGAATTGCAGATCCATATTTTTCTAATATGGTTGAATTTTGCATATTTGCACCGGATTCACTGCATGTGTCACTTATCATGAACTGAGATTTGTTTGGGAAGTTGGAGGGAGATGGGCAAATGGAGCTGCTCTTGAGCTTATTCCAGTTTCTGGCATCTCTCCTTAACAAAGTATATTTGACAGATTCAGTCTTTGTGTATCTCCTTTACTCTTACACTACTTCCACATTCACAACACGTCACTTCCGGTGATTCTGGTCACCAAGTGTATATTTTTCCACTTACACCAACCAGTTCTCCACAGCATGGGCTATGTAGCCCACAGTTTAACTCAGTTATGCACTGTCTACCTGAAGATGGTGTTAGATCCCACCAGTTAGGGCTCAGTCCTATATGAGCCCATTTCAGATGTGGATCATAAATAGTCCATCCCTAGATTGGCTAGACTATTGAGAGTCCCTTGGAGATCAAACAAGTCAATCCTAAAGGAAATCTGTCCTGAATATTCATTGGAAGGACTGACGCTGAAGCTGAAACTCCAATACTTTGGTTACCTGATGCAAAGAACTGACTCATCAGAAAAGACCCTGATTCTGGGAAAGATTGAAGGCAGGAGGAGAAGGGGATGACAGAGGATGAGATGGTTGAATGGCATCACCAACTCGATGACTATGAGTTTGAGTAAGTTCCAAGAGTTGGTGATGGACAAGGAAGCCTAGCATGCTGCAGTCCATGGGGTTGCAAAGAGTCGGACATGACTGAGCAACTAAACTGAACTGAGCTTACCTGCAACTCCTCCCTGACTTGGCCACAAATCAGAGGTTCCCATGACCTCTTTCCCCTTTGGATTTAATTAATTTGCTACAGCAGCTCACAGGACTGAGAGAAACATTTACTCACACTTAGTAGTTTATTAAAAGATACAGATGAACAGCCGGATGAAGAGATACATAGGGCGATGTCTGGGAGCGTCGTCGAGAGGACAGGAGCTTCTGTCCTGTGGAGCTGGGGTGCATCATCTCCTGGCTTAGATGTGCTTGATAACCTGGAAGTTCTCCAAACCCTGTATTTTGGGGACGTTTATGGAAGCTTTAGTATGTAGCATGATCGACCATTAACTCTGTTTACAGCCTCTCCCCCTTCTCAAGAAAATGAGGGCTGGAGCTGAAAATTTTAAGCTTCTTATCATGATTTGATGTTTTCAGTGACCAGTCCCCACCCAGTAGTCCATCCAGAGTGCCTCAAGAGAGCAAAAGTTGCTCCTAGGGGTCTTATCATTTAGGAATTCGCAAGGTCAGGGACGGGTCAAAGATCAGATATTACAACAAGAGATGCTCCAAGGGCTATTATTACTTAGGGATTTACAAGAGTTTCAAGAGACTTGTGTCAGAAACTATAGGCAGAGACATACATGCGCACATATATACATATATGAAAAATGAAAGTGTTAGCCGCTCAGTCATGTCTGACTTTGCAACCCCATGGACTGTAGCCTGCCAGGCTCCCCTATCCATGGGATTCTCTAGGCAAGAACACTGGAGTGGGTTGACATTTCCTCCTCCAGAGGATCCTCCTGACCCAGAGATCGAACCCAGACACAGAGGTCTCCTGTGTCTCCTGGATTCTTTACTATCAGTGCCACCTGGGAAACCCATATAAGCCTTTAGGCTCTTATGGGCTTAAATATATATATATGTATTTTTTTTTTATGGGCTTATATATAGTTTGCCTAAACTAAGTTATCACTTGAAACTGGCACTGGTGATTACTGACATTCCTACGCTACATGTGTCAAGTTGTCGAGTCCTGAGCAAACCATTCTCGGTATTCACAGTTTTGTGACACTTTCCTTTGCACAGTTTTCCCTCACCTCATTTGGCCATCACTTGAAATACATTACGTTCTTATCTGTTTCCTTCCAAGATAAAGTTGGGCTACTTAGCACCCAACTCTAGACACAAATTAAAATGATCATGAATATACTTTGTATATTGTTTCTTTGATTTGATTTCTTTTCCTCAGTTTTAAATCTATTAAGCTGTTTCTCCTAAAAATTAGGCACATTATAGTGATATTTTCATGATTCCTCAAGTTATACTGTCTACTTGCAAAATATGTCCATTTGTGAGGAAAAACACAACTCTTCTATTACAGCTCCCAAATGTTCATTAGGTTTGCAGGAAATAAAATTTGTTTCAGTCTTGGAAAAGGTTTTGGTTTAAGATTTATTTTTCAAATCCAAAGAGAATAAAAATTGGAAAACTCATGCATTCTGTAGTTTGAGAGATACAGCAGAGTTAGGAAAAGATCAAATTCTCCTAACAGTTTTATTTTCCTTTGTTTTCTGGGAATCTGTAAGTACAGCAACCATGGCAAACCCAAAGAGAAGAATTGCAGGGTCTTGACAATGCTTCTCCCTGCACTTGGCGCAGGTATTTGGGAAACAAATTTCCTACTTCTAGCCAGACACTTCTTGGAATGGGTGCAGGATCATCTATGGGCACAGCTGCTGCTATACTTGAGGGGTCCCAGAACCCAGACACAGCTCTTTGAGCAGCCAAATGAGTATCTTCCCAAACCACTACCATCTCATTCACTCTTTTTCAGCCTAAAATATTAAAATTAGCCCAAAGTGTTTTTAAAATTTAATTACACCCTTTGGAATCTGGGCTTTGGAAAACTGTTATTTCTCCATTAAATAAACCAATATCTGGAATACATACATACATAAATGTATATGTTAAAAATATGCTTGGAAAACTCACTTTACTGTAACATACAGCATAGTAGGAAAAATAAATTCACAGTTCACACTTTTTCTTTTAAGATTTTCAAAAAATACCTAGCAAGCTGCTATCTGTCCAGTTATGAATATGCTTGAATGCGAAGCAAATTTTATCACTTGTATTAGTAGTAACACTATCGGGTAGGGAGAAATGAAAATGATTGCCACTTTTATGTCCTTATACTGTACACTCTTTTAAGATGGGTCTAGTAATGTTCTCTCTTCTATATAGAAGTAATAAATACCAATTTTAAGAGATAATGATTATAATAATGATGCTCCGTTGCCAAAAGGAAAAATAACAAAGGTATTTTAAGTTGCATTTTTATCATGATAGGGAAATTTCAAATAATTTAGCTAATTTTAACTAATAACTATTGAGAATTAACATTATTATTTAATGCAATCAGTACTCAAATAGAACATAAATCCAAGGACTAAACACTGGGGACGATGTAGAAGAGTTAAGGCTTAGAGATTTGTAATTCTCAAGGATCGAAAAGGGAGAACCCAAAGGGAATTAAGTGCTGGTTTTCTCAAATAAGGAATTAGATTTCCTTATTTCTTAAAATTACCCTGCAAGGCATATATTTTATGACATGTATATTCTTAAAATATTCTAAAATCTACAATGTAAGTTATATGCATTTTCTACATTAAGACATTATTTCTAGCTTCTGTTTCTTTCCTTGAACATTAAAATAAATGGTTACTTTATTTCGTTTTCATAGATTATTTGAAAATCTAAAATATATTTTAAATGTTTATCTATTATAAATATTCTATCAACTTATTCACTCTAATAAAAGCACTTAGCATTGTAGTTGCATTTGAGAAATATATAAGCACCATAGAACTTCACTTAATATGCGCTAGCATTTCTTCAATAAACAGTGTGAAGTCAAATTCCTATGTAATTTAACAGTTGCTAGTAGCAGCGCTCTGTGATACTAGTTGAAAATAGCTACTCTGAAACATGAAGCACAATGCAGAGAAATTATTCTATAGGTTTGCTCATTTCCCAGGGTTCTGTCCAGATTGAACCAACTGGTGCAGAAGCATGAACTTGAGAAAGAGCAGTATGAGCAAGCTCAGGTGTTGAGCTATTTTAGCTGTTTCTCTCTCCCCCTCCTTCTGTTCTTCCCCTCAGGTCTCTTGAAAACACAAATAAAAGTGACTAGCATTTTAAAATGCCAAATAACATAGAAAGTTATATAAAACAGTAGTCTTCAAAGTAGAGTGCAAGAAAAAATTACTGGAACTACTACCTATGGGCACTTATTATTTTGTTATTACCTTGTATTATTTTCATCTAAAAATAAAAAATTCTGCTCAACCTTTAACAAATGAATGGACACTGGTGCTCAAATATCTGTATGGCCAATGACTGCCTGTCAAGTACGGTGCACTTGAATTCCGATGAGAGAAACAGACAGACGTTATTTCAATAGACACTGCAGCTATTCTAGCTGATATCCTGGATTCAGTCCTGTTCATTCACTGATATGGAGAAAGAAAAGATAGGGATGCAGAGGGCTGAGCCACATTCAGGAGGAGCCACGTGTCCTCTGTAGCTACGAACCATCCAGAAAAAGGATTTCTAGACCTCTGGAAGGGTCTTTCATCCTGAGGACTGTGTTGAATGGTTGGGTAGCTGGACCTTCAGTGCCATTTTGATCTTCTCATTTTTGTCCATGTATCATTTAAATAGGTTTCCTTTCTTCTCTCCCTCCCTCCTATCTTCTTTTCTTCTTTCTTTCCATTTTTTTTGGGGGGGTTGGTAGGGTGGGACGGGCCTGTATTAGAGTGTTTACTCTAGCTAAATTATATCTGGGGGAAAATGAAACCTGCCTATACAAGTCACATAAGTTAATTCTCTCACACTGTAGTAACACACTTCTATCATGAGTTTTCACACTGAAGTGTCTATAAAAAAAGATGCTAGTGGATTATGAATTTTGTTGGCATTATATTGCTGTTAACCAAATACATTTTTATAGAGAGACATCAAAGTTTTCTAATGACTGCTCCATCAGTAAAAAGTCTTTGAGAATGAATAACTCAAATATACATATAAATACCTTTAAAGATACTAATGTAATATATATTTTATATAATTAATATGTGTGTGTTAGTCACTCAGCCATGTCCGACTCTTTGCGACCCCATGGACTGTAGCCCACCAGTTCCTCTTTCCATGGAATTGTCCAGGCAAGAATACTGGAGTGGGTTGCCATTTCCTTCTCCAGAGGATCTTCCAAACCCAGGGATTGAACCCAGGTATCCCACATTGCAGGCACACTCTTTACCATCTGAGCCACCAGGAAAGATATATACCTTTATATATGATATATAAATGTATACTTATATAGTACATCATTTTATTAATTCATTCATTCAGTTGTTGAGTCATGTCCCACTCTTCGAGATCCCATGAATCACAGCATGCCAGGCCTCCCTGTCCATCACCAACTCCCAGAGTTCACACAGACTCACATCCATCGAGTCAGTGATGCCATCCAGCCATCTCATCCTCGGTCGTCCCCTTCTCCTCCTGCCCCCAATCCCTCCCAGCATCAGAGTCTTTTCCAGTGAGTCAACTCTTTGCAACAGGTGGCCAAAGTACTGGAGTTTCAGCTTTAGCATCATTACTTCCAAAGAAAATCCAGGGCTGATCTCCTTCAGAATGGACTGGTTGGAACTTCTTGCAGTCCAAGGGACTCTCAAGAGTCTTCTCCCACACCACAGTTCAAAAGCATCAATTCTTTGGTGCTCAGCTTTCTCCACAGTCCAACTTTCACATCCATACATGAACACTGGAAAAACCATAGCCTTGACTAGACAGATGTTTCTTGGCAAAGTAATGTCTCTGCTTTTCAACATGCTATCTAGGTTGGTCATAACCTTTCTTCCAAGGAGTAAGCATCTTCTAATTTCATGGGTGCAATCACCATCTGCAGTGATTTTGGAGCCCACCAAAATAAATCTGACACTGTTTCCACTGTTTCCCCATCTATTTCCCATGAAGTGATGGGACCAGATGCCATGATCTTCATTTTCTGAATGTTTAGCTTGAAGCCAACTTTTTCGCTCTCCTCTTTCACTTTCATCAAGAGGCTTTTTAGTTCCTCTTCACTTTCTGCCATAAAGTTGGTGTTATCTGCATATCTGAGGTGATTGATATTTCTTCCAGCAATCTTGATTCCAGCTTGTGCTTCTTCCAGCCTAGCGTTTCTCATGATGTACTCTGCATATAAGTTAAATAAGCAGGGTGACAATATACAGCCTTGACGTACTCCTTTTCCTGTATGGAACCAGTCTGTTGTTCCATGTCCGGTTCTAACTTTTGCCTCCTGACCTGCATACAGGTTTCTCAAGAGGCAGGTCAAGTGGTCTGGTATGCCCATCTCTTTCAGAATTTTCCACAGTTTCTTGTGATCCACACAGTCAAAGGCTTTGGCATAGTCAATAAAGCAGAAATAGATGTTTTTCTGGAACTGTCTTGCTTTTTACAGGATCCAGCAGATGTTGGCAATTTGATCTCTGGTTTCTCTGCCTTTTCTAAAACCAGCTTGAACATCAGGGATTTCACAGTTCACATGTTGCTGAAGCCTGGCTTGGAGAATTTTGAGCATTACTTTACTAGCATGTGAGATGAGTGCAATTGTGTGGTAGTTTGAGCATTCTTTGGCATTGTCTTTCTTTGGGATTGGAATGAAAACTGACCTTTTTCAGGCCTGTGGCCACTGCTGAGTTTTCCAAATTTGCTGGCATATTGAGTGCAGCACTTTCACAGCATCATCTTTCGGGATTTGAAATAGCTCCACTGGAATTCCATCACCTCCTCTAGCTTTGTTCGTAGTGATGCTTTCTAAGGCCCACTTGACTTCACATTGCAGGATGTCTGGCTCTAGGTGAGTGATCACACCATCATGATTATCTGGGTCATGAAGATATTTTTTGTACAGTTCTTCTGTGTATTCTTGCCACCTCTTCTTAATATCTTCTGCTTCTGTTAGGTCCATACCATTTCTGTCCTATATCTAGCCCATCTTTGCATGAAATGTTCCCTTGGTATCTCTAATTTTCTTGAAAAGATCTCTAGTCTTTCCCATTCTGTTGTTTTCCTCTATTTCTTTGCATTGATCACTGAGGAAGGCTTTCTTATCTCTTCTTGCTATTCTTTGGAACTCTGCATTCAGATGCTTATATCTTTCCTTTTCTCCTTTTCTTTTCACTTCTCTTCTTTTCACAGCTATTTGTAAGTCCTCCCCAGACAGCCATTTTGCTTTTTTGCATTTCTTTTCCATGGGGATGGTCTTGATCCCTGTCTCCTGTACAGTGTCACGAACCTCAGTCCATAGTTCATTAGGCACTCTATCTATCAGATCTAGGCCCTTAAATCTATTTCTCACTTCCACTGTATAATCACAGAATGTGGTCCACTGGAGAAGGAAATGGCAAACCACTTCAGTATTCTTGCCTTGAGAACCCCATGAACAGTATGAAAAGGCAAAATGATAGGATACCGAAAGAGGAACTCCCCAGGTCAGTAGATGCCCAATATGCTACTGGAGATCAGTGGAGAAATAACTCCAGAAAGAATGAAGGGATAGAGCCAAATCAAAACAATACCCAGCTGTGGATATGACTGGTGATATAAGCAAGGTTCGATGCTATAAAGAGCAGTATTTCATAGGAACCTGGATTGTCAGGTCCAGGAATCAAGGCATATTGGAACTGGTCAACAGGAGATGGCAAGAGTGAATGTCGACATTCTAGGAATCAGCGAACTAAAATGGACTGGAATGGGTGAATTTAACTCAGATGACCATTATGTCTACTACTGTGGGCAGGAATCCCTTAGAAGAAATGGAGTAGCCATCATGGTCAACAAAAGAGTCCAAAATGCAGTACTTGGATGCAATCTCAAAAACAACAGAATGATCTCTGTTCATTTCCAAGGCAAACCATTAAATATCACGGTAATCCAAGTCTATGCTCCAACCAGTAATGCTGAAGAAGCTGAAGTTGAATGGTTCTATGAAGACCTACAAGACCTTTTAGAACTAACACCCAAAAAAGATGTCCTTTTCATTATAGGGGACTGGAATGCAAAAGTAGGAAGTCAAGGAACACCTGGAGTAACAGGCAAATTTGGCCTTGGAATACGGAATGAAGCAGGGCAAAGGCTAATAGAGTTTTGCCAAGAGAACACACTGGTCATAGCAAACACCCTCTTCCAACAACACAGGAGAAGACTCTACACATGGACATCACCAGATGGTCAACACTGAAATCAGATTGATTATTTTCTTTCCAGCCAAAGATGGAGAAGCTCTATACAGTCAGCAAAAACAAGACTGGGAGCTGACTGTGGCTCAGATCATGAACTGCTCATTGCCAAATTCAGACTTAAACTGAAGAAAGCAGGGAAAACCACTAGACTATTCAGGTATGACCTAAATCAAATCCCTTATGATTATACAGTGGAATGCAAAAGTAGGAAGTCAAGAAACACCTGGAGTAACAGGCAAATTTGGCCTTGGAATATGGAATGAAGCAGGGCAAAGGCTAATAGAATTTTGCCAAGAGAACGCACTGGTCATAGCAAACACCCTCTTCCAACAACACAAGAGAAGACTCTACACATGGACATCACCAGATGGTCAACACTGAAATCAGATTGATTATATTCTTTGCAGCCAAAGCTGGAGAAGCTCTATACAGCCAGCAAAAACCAGACTGGGAGCTGACTGTGGCTCAGAGCATGAACTCCTTATTACCGAAATCAGACTTATATATAGTACATAAATATTTATTAAATAATTTCAATATGAATAGTTATACATTATATTTAATACACTACTTACATGCCACTATTCTAATACATTGTGCATTTTGTGAAACATAGAGTACAGTTTTTAAAGATATAATAAACAGTATTACTAAAATTTTTATTCTATTTATCTATGAGAATTCAAACTTTCATTCTCTCATATGATGAATATTGGTTGTTTTTTTTTTTTTTAGTTGCTAAGTCATGTCCAACTCTTTTGTCACCCCATGGACTGTAACCCGCCAGGCTCCTCAATCCATGGAATTTCCCAGGCAAGAATATACCCTGCCACTGATATTCTGAAAAGTATTAGTCAGCACCTAAGCATTGCCTCATAGCTCAGTTGGTAAATGAATCTCCCCGCAATGCAGGAAACTGGGGTTCGATCCCTGGGTCAGGAAAATCCCCTGGAGAAGGAAATGGCAACTCACTCCAGTATTCTTGCCTGGAGAATCCCATGGACAGAGCCTGGCCGGCTACAGCGCATGGGGTCCCAAGAGTCGGACATGACTCAGTGACTAAACCACCATCACCACCAAGCATGAAAACAGAAGCCTATCTAAGGATTTTTTATTATTTTTGGAAAAGGAGTTTAGTAGTAGGGACTGCTTACACAAGAAACAGAGGAGCTAAGAAACTGAGCAAGGGACAGTGAGGAGGCAGCTCAGAGATGAGCAAGTGTACCCACTCCAGTGTTCTTGCCTGGAGAACCCCAGGGATGGGGAAGCCTGGTGGGCTGCCAGACGTCTATGGGGTCGCACAGAGTCGGACACGACTGAAGCAACTTAGCAGCAGCAGCAGAACACCTGAAGAAAAGGGAGACCAGAGGCTAGACTTGCCTGGCAGAAGCTGGCCAGGAGACATAACTGCTGCCCGGGGCACTGCATAGACAAGGGAGGCTGGAAGAAATGCTGCAGCCTCTGCCTTCCTTCTGGTCTTCACAGTGTGGCCAGAGCCTCCCACTGACAAACCTAGCCTCCGGCAGATGTCTGGACAACACATCCCAAAGTGTGTGGGGGGAGGGGGAGGGGAGAAGGTGGCTCTATCTGTAATACAGAGTGAATCAGGGCAAAGCATGAATATGGAAACGAGGCAAACCCACCCAGTTCCTGTGCCCAGAACTTCTCACAGTCCTCTGAATAGTCCCTGTTTTTCTCCTATCTCTATGTATTGGTGCATCTATACTCATCTGCCAGGAATGTCTTTCTTTCTGTTCTTTGCCTATCAACTTCCTGTATAGCCTTTAAGAATCAAGTCATTTCAGAGACAGTCGTGGAGGTAGGATCACAGGCAATGTACTGAGTGCTGGTTATCAGAACTATCAATTTCTTTTGCAAATAATCTATTTCCTGAACTTTTCTGAAAATCCAGTTTGTATGTTGAGTTAGCATAGTCCAACAGTTCTGAGCAAGATTTCAGGACCCAAACTACCAGGGTCAGATCCTTGTTCTGCCCTCTCCTAGATGTATAAGCTTGCCTCAGTTTTTTCATCTGTAAACTGGGGAGGATAATAATATGCATACTGTAGGATTGTTAGGAGGATGAAATGAGTTAATAGTTTATTGGGCTGCCGTCTATGGGGTCGCACAGAGACACGACTGAAGCGACTTAGCAGCAGCAGCAGCAGCACGTACAACAGTTTCTGGCAATATTAATTTCTTCATCTGTGTTTGTTAAACTAAATATATGCATGCTGAGTCACTCCTCTCTGGGCTTCCACAGCCTTCCATCCATATTTCCATTCTAGAATTCATGACACTGAACTGTAATCTGCACATCTGTCACTTCTGGTAGAATGTGGGCTCTTGCTAGGGAATCTTTGATGAATCATCTTTGCATTCCCAATGCAAAGAACATAATAGATGCTCAATAAGTGTTTAATTAATTAATCACTTCATCTAAACCTCCCCTCGGTCAAAAATCATGAAATGCAGTGATGCGTGCCAAAGGAAAGATATTTTAAAGAGTTCAGAGAAAAGAGGGATTAGACTACTGGACTTGACTTTCACAGAGGAGGTGACATCTAAGCTCTTTAAAATCAGCTAGAATTATACATATACAGCTAATCAGAAGAGCTGAGGGAACATATGAGCAAAGGCCTGGAAGTGGGAAAACCTGGGGGCATGTGCAGAAGCAAGGAGAGAAAGGAGCTCAAGTAGACAGGATTCAAATAGTGGATGGGAGCAAAGTCATGGAAGGTGGGTAGGAAGGTCCATACTATAGGCCAAGGGCTCTACCTTTATTTCACTATGATACCCTGTCAACCCTGACAAGTTTTTTGGTTTTCTTTTTCTTGTTTTAACAATGCAAGTGCCTGACTTGAGTTTTGATTTTGATACCACTTCAAAGAGGTATCCACTTCAAGAGGACTATCTTGAATAAACACATTGCCAGCCACACAACTGGATAAAGAGCCAGGCTCCCTCCCTCAACTGAGTCTCCTTTGTTTTAGAGAGCTTGGTTGATTTTGATAACTGACCATTTGGGCCACATATTTTTTTCCATACTTTTTTTAAAATATACTTTTCCCTTTTAAAAATTATTATTTATTTATTTATTTCATTTCCTGGCTGCACTAGGTCTTCATTGCTGCCTGTGGGCTTTCTCTAGCTGCAATACATGAGCTTCTCTTGTCGCAGAGCAGTGGCTCTGGGGCTTGCGGGCTTCTGTAGTTGTGGCTTGCGGGCTCTAGAGCAGGAGCTCAGCCGTTGCGGTGCATGGGCTTAGTTGCCCCAAGGCATGTGGAATCTTAGTTCCCAGACTAGGGATCCTCTGCGTTGGCAGGTGGATTCTTAACCACTGGATCGCCAGGGAAGTCCCTCTTCCATGCTTTAAATTTCTGCTCTTAGTTTAAAGAGTGAGCCAAAATCCCTGGGCCCCCACCCTCAACTCCAATAAAAGCAGAACCCCAGACCCATGTACTCTGTCTCTACCCACAACCTCACTGTGTGGCCCCAGGTGTACTGTGTAATCTCCAAGATCTATAAATAATTAACTTTTTTCAAAGTTTCCTGATGATTATTGCTGAAGGGCATCTTGCAATCATAATAACTACAAGAGCTAGTTCAGCCAAAACATTGGCTACTAATAAGCTGAGACCCACACAAAACATACCCTTAATAGGTAAAAATTATACCTGTAATACTCACCTAAGCTTCAGTTCAGTTCAGTTACTCAGTCGTGTCCGACTCTCTGCAACCCCATGAACTGCAGCACGCCAGGCCTCCCTGTCCATCACCAACTCCCAGAGTTTATCGAAACTCACATCCATCGAGTCCGTGATGCCATCCAGCCATCTCATCCTCTGTCGCCCCCTTCTCCTCCTGCCCCCAATCCCTCCCAGCATCAGGGTCTTTTCCAATGAGTCAACTCTTCACATGAGGTGGCCAAAGTATTGGAGTTTCAGCCTCAGCATCAGTCCTTCCAATGAACACCCAGGACTGATCTCCTTTAGGATGGACTGGTTGGATCTCCTTGCAGTCCAAGGGACTCTCAAGAGTCTTCTCCAACACCACAGTTCAAAAGCATCAATTTTTCAGCACTCAGCTTTCTTCACAGTCCAACTTTCACATTCACGCATGACCACTGGAAAAACCATAGCCTTGACTAGACGAACCTTTGTTGGTAAAGTAATATCTCTGCTTTTTAATAGGCTATCTAGGTTGTTCATAACTTTCCTTCCAAGGAGTAAGCGTCTTTTAATTTCATGGCTGCAATCACCATCTGCAGTGATTTTGAAGCCCCCAAAATAAAGTCTGTCACTGCTTCCACTGTTTCCCCATCTATTTCCCATGAAGTGATGGGACCAGTTGCCATGATCTTAGTTTTCTGAATGTTGAGCTTTACGCCAACTTTTTCACTCCCTTAAACTTGCTGCTGCTGCTGCTGCTAAGTTGCTTCAGTCGTGTTCAACTCTGTGTGACCCCATAGACAGTAGCCCACCAGGCTCCCCTGTCCCTGGGATTCTCCAGGCAAGAACACTGAAGTGGGTTCCCCTAAGCTTACTCGAGACTAAATATTTTCCCTTCATTACCATTCAAGAAGTCACATCTTGACTTCTATCCATCTCTCCATCTATCTCTCTATCTCTCTATCATGTATAACCTGAATCATTTTTAGTATCAAATAGTCAAGGAACTCAACCCTGAATAATCATTGGAAGGACTGATGCTAAAGCTGAAGCTCTGGTACTTTGGCCACCTGATGCAAAGAGCTGACTCATTGGGAAAGACCCTGACGCTAGAAAAGATTGAAAACAAAAGGAGAAGGAGGCCAAAGAGAACGAGATGATTAGATAGCATCACCAGCTCAATGGACATGAATTTGAGCAAACTCTGGGAGATAGTGGAGCCTGGCAGTCTACAGTCCATGGGGTCTCAGAGTCGGACACTACTTAGCCACTGAACAGCAACAACAACATCAAATGAACGGATGTCCCAAGTTATTCTGTGCTTAAAATTGTTACTTCAGGTAATGGGTGACAATTGGAAAAATGAGTGTGTTTAGATTAATCTTCAGGGAGATTATTGTGAAAATATACAGTACTTGTTAATAATTGTCTGGCACAGTAACATGGAGGCAAGTTCTCAAAAATGATGGATGAAGAAAGAAAAACTTGAGGATAAAAGGCATGGTCAAAGTTCTTAATTCAATAAGTGCAAAAGGATTATTCTGTACTTCATTCCAACTAGAGAATTCATTCTAAAATCTGAGAATTAAGTTTTTTCTGTAAGCGGCTTTGTTTTTCTTCTTTTACATGCATGGTGCACTGCAAAGCTCCTGAGAGCTGTCATTTGGCTCTGACCTACTTTGAAGCATGTTTCATTTTTGGCTGGGAGCTGTGAGAATGTACACTTCCTCAGGATAGTAAGAAATGCCCATCTTTGGGATTAAATCATGTTTCCCACAGAGGCGCTCAGTGGTGAATTGGTCTCAAATAGTCTAAATCCCTTGTCTTGTGTGATGAGGTTGTTCTTATTGTTTGGGCGGGTGGTGAGTAGCTTCAGGGATCTCTAGGTGAGGTACAATCTACCTTTTGGTCCAAATTACCTTTCTGCCCTTTCACAAAATTCATACATCTCTCTGTCCCTCTGGCTCCTTCCTGAAACTTCTTTTCTCTGTCTAACAGTGAAACTTCGTGACTTCCCCTGGCTGTGTTATCAGCTTCTGTCTGTGCATTGATCAGCAGGATGGAGATATTTTCTGAACCATTCGGCCAGCATATACAGTTTATCTGAGTACCAATTACCTCAAGCCTCACTCATAATACAAGTCCCTTGATACTAGAGAAGAATGTTTTTCTGCATTTTATGTTTCCTTATTATGCTTGGTTTTGCTTATTTGTTCTTTTATAACTTGAGAAATTTCAATAGCTTCTTTGCTTTAAAAAAAGTGTTTTATTCACACAGAAAGGTATTATTCATAGAAAGAGCTATGTAGAATTCCATTATGCTATAGTTCATCAGTTAGTGTAGGCAATTTCTTTGTGTTCTGATCTCGGTGTCTCCTTGCTTTCCTGGAAGGGTATGTGGTCCGGGATCACCTGGTGGCCAGCCTCCAATGTGGCTCCCAATGAGTCTTCATTGGGACTCCTGGTATTTATGACTTCGTGTGGTCCCCTTCCACACTGATTAACATCAAATATCAGGAAAATGATGGGGTGTGGTTTCTGGGATTATGTCACAAAGGGTAGTATGGCTTCTACCTTGCTTTCTTGGAAATCATTTACTTTGGCAAATGCCAGTCATGTCATGAAGACGCTTAATCAGCCCTGTTGAGAGGTCCACACAGTGAGAAAGCCCTCCTGCCACTAGCTAGCACCAAGCATGGGAGACAGTCATCCTGGAATTGGATTCTCCAGCTCTAGTCAAACCTTCAGATGCCTGCTGTCCCATCTGACAAACCCATGAGAGCCAGAACCACACAGCTGAGCCACTTTTGACTTCCTGATCTTTCGCAATAACTATGTGAGACAATAAGTGTTTCTAACCCACAGAAACTCTGTTAGATGATTTTTAACTGTTGCTTCAAGCCTCTAAGCTTCCGGGTGATTTTCTTGGGGTAAGGAGGATAGCTTCTGTTCTTAGCTCCAGCTGTTTTACACCTCAAGTGTCTACATTAAAAAATCTTGGGACTTCCCTGTCTGGCAGTCCAGTGGTTATGACTCTGGACTTCCACTGCAAAGGAAACCAGTTTGATCCCTGGTTGGGGGACTAAGATCCCACATGCCATGTGGCACGGCCAAAATAATAATAATAGTAAGTAAATCTCTCCACTATGAGGACAAATTTACTTCCCAAAGCCTTTCTGCTTTATGTGTGAAAATATTCCTCCTATTACCATGCTTTTGACCATTACAAAGCATATAATGTTAGTTGAATGACAGAGGATGAGACGGTTGGATGGCATCACCGACTCGATGGACATGAGTTTGAGCAAGCTCCAGGAGTTGGTGATGGACAGGGAAGCCTGGCATGCTGCAGTCTATGGGGTCGCAAACAGTCAGACACAACTGAGCGACTGAACTGAACTACCCTGAACTGAATGTTAACTGACAGTAATTGGTACCCATGCCCCTCACTTTTCTTAGTAAGTTCTACTCTTACCTCTGTAAGGCCTGAGGAAGTAATCAATGTGGAGGAAATTTAATTTCAGCCTGCTGCAAAGGAAAAGAACGACACACAATATATTGCTGTAAAGTTGATTTTTTTTTTCCTTAGAAGAAAATAAATTTCCTCTAGAGACCATTTTTGGTCTTATCTACTATGACATCGAGCCATTAGTACCATGTATTTTATATTATCTTCACAAATTTTTACTCTGATCAATAGATTGAGAGCTGAGTCCTGGGTTCAGATTTTAATTTTGCTACTTTGTAGTCTGTGATAGAACAAAGTAATTTTTCTAGTCCTTAGTTTTATTGTTTGTGAAATGAAACCAGTAAAATCCATTTATTCATTCAGCCCATATCTACATGTTTGTTTGTTTATTTATATATTTTTGGCCATGTGTTGCAGGGCTTGCAGGATCTGTTTCTGGACCAGAGATCGAACCCAAATCCTCAGCAATGGAAAGGCAGAGTCCTAATCACTGGACTGCCAGGGAATTCCCAGTCTGCACGTTTATTTAGCATCTTCTATATGCCAGTCCCTGCACCAAAGGTGAACAAGACCGGCATGACTTTTGCCTTCACGGACTTCACAACTTACATATAATTTCACATGACTTCATTTTTCTAATAAGTTCTTGCTGGGAAAGGCTCTACAAAAGGAGTCAATTCAACACATATTTTTTAATATCTATGACATTAACTCTGAGGTGCTGATTCTGTAGAATCATAATTAAATGACCCCAAATTAATAACTATAGATTATATGTAGCACCTTATACTTTGTAAGGCACTTTCTAATTATCATATGTGAGCCTCTCAAAAACTGTGATTGCTCAGTTATTAACCTGGATTATCCACTCACCCTCCTCTAACTTTGCCTTTGATATATATTAGATTTCTCTATTCTTACATGCATTTCCCCAGGGCATTTATTCCACCTGTAATTAAACAGTGAACTAGGGAATTCAAGTTTGCTTCCCAGTCTAGATTGAACCATAATCTGACTCATTGCTCTTTCTTAGTATCCAGAACAGAGAATGTATTCAATATTTATGTATTTTGTACATAAATTTGTTTTCAATATTTTGTATTTATTGATGAAGAACCTGAGTGGGAGAGGTTAAATGACTGCCTAAAGTCACACATTGAATTACATAAACACCGGATTTAGGCCTACAGAAGATTTTGATGCTACTTGGGTTAGACAAGATGTTTATACCATTGGTCCTATGCCTCCTACCTAGATTCTTTTTTGTTTTTTTAAGACTTTACTTTTTTTAGAGCAGTTTTAGGTTTGCAGCAAGATTGAGAGGAAGATCCAGAGATTTCCTATGAACCCCTTGCCGTAGACATGCATAGCCTCCCCCATTATCAGCATCCCCTACCAAAGTGTTTCATTTGTTACAATTGATGAACCTACATTGACGCATCATAATTACCCAAAGTCCACAGTTCACATTATGGTTCACTCTTCTTTGATTTTCTGTTTTGGATTACAGCTTCAGCAGAAATAACAGCACACTGTGATAGAAATAGTAAAGGGAAGACAAGAAACAGCCAGGTACATAATCCCTATTGTTCAGAGGTCTTGCTCTCATGGCAGACTCTCTCAGTGAAAGAAATGTTGCCAGTGATAAGAAAAAAAAAATCAAACCCCAAATTTAAAATTTTCATGTGGAGTATTTTTAATATTAACTACAAATTAACTTAGCAGATAATTAATTCCTTTGAAAATTAGCTGTATTAAACTTAATTTTTTTAAAAAAATATTAGAAAATGTGAAACATGGGAGACATTTGCCTTATTATCTTGTATCTCTTACTATTTTCCCTGTCCCAATTACAGAGTCATAATGAGTGGATTTGCCCAAATGGAAAATGTGTCTGTATAATAATAAAATTATATTTCTCTTTCCTCCTTGAATAGCTGGCTTCTTTGTTTAGAAAACTGTAGTATTTACTCACTTGCAAATTGTGTTTTCGCTCAAGTGTCAATTTCCCTGTAAAGTCTAACTCTATTGAAATATATTTGCCTGTGGCTATGCCATCTTTAAATTTTCCTTAATTTGCATGCACTTCATATCTCAATGCAAAGCCTAAAATGTCTGACACAAACTCTATACATAACAATACTTTTGATTGACAGGAAGGTTTATTATGCATTGATATGACATCATATTTATGTATAACAATGACTTTTTGACTGACAACTAAGCAATGATAGAATTCTGGACACCTTCTATACATCATTTTTTATAAGACAAACTAAAATATCCAGATAATTGGCTGAATTCTTCAATTTTCACCAATTGCTTAGCATTGAGTATGGGAAGAGACAATGAGATAGTGCCTCATTCTTTGCCTTTTCCAGTGGTGAAAGATACTTTGTCCCAACAGAACATCACATGGTTCCACTCCTTTTTCTTCTTTTAATGATTTTGTGTGTTAAAAATTGGCGACTCTGATATTAAATGAATTGATTTTTTAAAATGAACATGCTCACAACTGACCTGTGGAATATTTTCAAGAACCTGCTGGTAAGATGAGAAAATCTTAATGAGATCCTGCATTTTGGTCTCATGAGAAAGCTCTTTCAGGAGGCATGGTGTCCAGTAGTGCACACCAATGCCAATCAATTAACACGTCTTGCTAGACATCTACCACCCGGTCAGCATCCAACACAAGAAGGACTTAGGGAGAGCCACCAGGCAATATGTAATGAAATGTTAAATAATGCAGTAGTCAGTAAGAATCCAGAAAAAGGCAAAGCCAGAGTGGACTGGGAAATATGGTGGTCTGCACTGTAAGAAACTCTGTGCCATCTGGACTTCTATGCTAATCAGCTGGATGACCTCAGGCAAGTTGCTTAACAGCTTCATGTCTCAGTTTCCTCATCTTTAATATGACCTGAGAGTGATTTCTCAGCTCTATTGTTCTATTAATACAACTATGTAAGGTAAGTTTCACAGACAAAGTTAGGCCTACACTGAGCCTGGAGAGTAGAAGTTTAAGCCAACACCAGTGACTATAACACCAAGATGAGCATGCATGGATGAGTGAGGATGCCAGAGTCAGAAGGAGACCCTGTACAAATGCAAGAATGCCATAAAGTGACCCTGTTCCCTAAATCAGCATCTAATGCAGCTCAATGAAGAGTAGAATAGTAGCCTTTCAATAATAGAATGTTTGTTTATTCTTTAAAATAAATATACAGTTTGAAAAAATGTTTTGAGCACTGGCCATCATCATGGTGAAATTATTAGAACTTTCATGTGACACCAAGCACTGGACTGTAACCGACTAGGCCATCCTACTCAATTACTCCTCTAAGAAAGAGTTGTTGCAAATAATGGGTTTATACTGCAGGTATAAATCATTGTTTTCTCAGTTCTACAAGTTATCTGAGTTACGCACATTTTCCTGTTATGGAAAAGAAGTATGATAGCCAACTCTGTAGCAATTCTGGAAATAATGAAGTGGGCATTAGTTGGGCTCTGGCCTTGAGAACACCTGGAAAGGATCAAAGATTCTACACTAACTGCTGGGAAAACTCGGTCCTTTCCCCACACTAGTGTGTAAGCCATAGAAGATTTTGACACTCTTACAAAAGTGACAACTCTGCTCTTTTTTTTTTCATGTTGCCTCTTTGATAAACTTAGACCCAGATACTCCACTTTCACCACAGTTGTCCACTGAGTGAAGAATAGATACAACCAAGCAATTTGTGTGCACTAGTTTTTATAATGCACAATTTGTTTTCCTTTTGCCAAATAAAAGTTGCTTTAGAATAATTCTGCATCATTCTATTTGGAAACCTTAGGCTCCATCTTGCAATGGTTATTGGCAGTCAAAGTTCATCTTCAATAGTAATTAACAAAGAAAGTGACTTTGACCTTTCCTTCTCAAGAGAAATTAAGATCAGTATTATACTCCAAGAAAAGATGATATAAAACAGATTCCACTTTATATATATATACATATATATATATAATCAAGAAAAAAGATGTGAATGAATGATTATTTCAGGTGAAAGTCATGATGCTCAAGACTATTTCTATAGACTCAGAGGTAAAATATAAATAATTACCACACATTTTATTGTTTTTTTTTTCCCGTGAGTTATAATTAACGTAATTTGAGTGATGCTGGTTTTGTTTTTTGCATCTGCATCATGGGAAAAAAAAACACTTGACAATGCTGAAGTGAAAGATTTCATATATAAATATTTATATCCTTCAATAGCGCGGGCTGAAATTTCCCCAAATCTAGAAGTTCATATTTAGGATAGACAAAACTAACTTAGCACTTCAGAAATATCTGCTGCTATTGTCTCCTAATGTAAATTAAACAACTGCAAGCAAAATAATAACACTCCACAAACCTAAATTTCTACAACTAGCACCACGGGGAGCCCTTGGAAGTGCAGTGGCTGAGCACCTGCGTCACTGCTGGCCGCAGGCCCAAGGCATCAGAGTGGGGAGTGTGCGGCAGCCAACACAGACTAGTTCAGGCACCCATGAGACACCTTCCAGAAATACTTCACAGAGGAACCTCGCCAGGTGCTGGCTCCTGCATGACCAGGTTTGCTGTTTAGGTTTCAGGGTTGTTGGTTTTTTTTTTGTGGGGGGGAGAGGAGATCAAATAGTCAAACATGAAAATTTGAGTATGCATTCTAATAAAACTTAATTTATTTTCACAGGCTGCTGAACTCTGGGACAGTAAAATAACACTAGTAAAAATTAGAATATCTTCCCAGGCTTGAGGGACTCCAGTCAGCAGAGAGAATCTTTTCAAGACAGAAGGTCAGAAAACTGCAGAAGAAATCAGTTTGAATGCACACGTTATCAGGAAAAGCATGAGAGAGAGCCAGCAGTGTGGGCAGCGACTGAACTGCCCACACCCCCTTACCCCAAATTTGCCACCCACTTTGGAACTGTGAAGAATGTTACTGTCATTGAAACTGTGGGGGTCTTTGAAAAAAGTATATTTAGAAACATGATCTCATATGCATGTTGGACATATGGAGACAAGCAAATAAGAAGGATGTGACTCAAGCAACCTGTGATTGGAAATAACCTTCAACTTACACACAGGGAATCCACCCCTAAATTCCACCCATGAGATGGTGTTGGGGGAAGTAGAAATGAAGCTCAGAGTGGTATGGGACTTGGGAAATCCGTGAAGTATTCCTTCTCTGCTCTTTCATGCAAATATGCATTCCTGATTGCCACACAGCACAGTGCGCAAGCTCCACACTGCCTTCCAATCAAGGATCGAAAGCGTGTAAGGAGCAGTGTTGTATATCATGCCATCTTCTCACTCAGCATCATGTTTTTGTGCCTCAAAGAGGCTTAATATCTGTTTATGGGAAGAGAAAGAAAAAGTGGCACTATCCCATTTGCTTTCAAATTGTTTTATCTCTCAGTCCTAAGACTTTCATTATAAAACAAGCTCTGTAACATTTTTTTCATAATTTGTCAACTTGTTTCTCTGAAATGCATAGGAAGTAAGACTATGTATTGTGCTTTTCCCATGATCCACCTTCATTATTTTTATCGAATAAAGAGTGATACTATAGGGGCTTGCCTGGCAGTTCAGTGGTTAAAACTGCACTTCCACTGCAAGGGGTTTGATCCCTGGTTGAGGAACTAAGATTCTGCACATTGCATGTGCAGCCAAAAAAAAGGCACAGTTGGGTAGTGCCTTTGTTTAGCAGTCTTTCATTGCTGTTTCTATTCTTTCTCAATAACTCTGTTGGTGCCTGTGTATTCCAGTGAAATATCCTGGTAATTTCATAAACACACAAACACATACAAACCCACATACATGTACACACACGCACACACATAGTTAGAAATTAGTTTTCTCAGTGAGGCAAATGAGAATCACATCAAATTTAAACCCATGTATATGCTTATAAAAATTTTTATTTTATTTTATTTTTTATATGCTTATAAAAAAATTTAAATGAACATAAATTCTGAATTCAAAGTAGAGAAAATGGTAGAAAGGATGGAAACTTACAGCCTTCAGAGCCTGAAATATTATGATAATCAGTTTCATAATTCAAATGAATACATAATTGTTAGATATCAACAGGGAAGATTTACAATTGGCTCAATGAAACCAAAAAATCAGTAGCAATCAGTATAGGAAAGTGTATCCTCCTATCTGAGGTAAATTAATTTTGTTACTGAAATGTCATTACATTGTCATATTTCCATTCATCACTTATTCAAACATATCCATTTTTCATTCCTAATGTTTCACTGCTAAGATAATTGAACTTTGCAGTTTTTATCTCAAGCTTATATTACTTAAAAATCTCTGTGTGCATTATTACGATGAAAGGGCAAAGGTAGAAATGGGACTTATTTACTCTTGTGGTTTATGATTGCATTGAAGCTCACAATTGATTATAGCTTTCTAACCTCTCTTTTCCTACTCATTACCCTCTTCACTTTATACCAGTATTTCCAGCTATTAGACCATCTTTATTTAGAAGGCACAAAAGGAAAAGACCAAGAAGGATTTGAAAAAATAATATATTTTTGTTTTGATGTTTCAACTTAATGCAGGTTTGAAAATGCTGAACTGTCTAAGGTATACTAAATATTCATTAGGCAGTTTAGCTTTTACTAAGTTCTAAATGAAAATGACCCAGCAAAATCAAATTGAAATTTCATAGAGTACTTTTCAAGTATGGTTCTAAAACATACATTAAACAAAATGCATTCATTTGAATGCAAGCCTCTCTTTCTCTAGAATACATACACACCCTAGAGTCTATTATGCTTTCAGTTCAATGCCTCCAAAATGTGTGTGGTGTGGATCAAATAAATAGTTCAACAGCTTTCATAAGCAAACAATCTCATGGTCTGGTATATCTACAAACCTCTTGTGCTATTTCTTCATGCTTCCCTTCTTACAAAGGTTAATGCAAATTTCATTTGAATTCAAGCAAAATATTCTGCATTATTTTCTACATAGACAAACCTGTTCAGAAAGAGCCTATCAGAATTTGCCCAAGTGAATCCAATAGCCCTTTATGGACTTGTAGAAGATAGCAAAATGTGCTAGCTTTCAGCATTCAGGCTTGCCCTAAAATCATGGTGCTTGGAGCAGGAGGGTCTTCAGAGATCAGGAAGGCCAACTCTCAGGTAGGGAGTTGGTGGCGGACAGGGAAGCCTGGCGTGCTGCAGTCCATGGGGTTGCAAAGAGTCGGATGTGACTGAGTGACTGAACTTGAACTGAGGCCAACACCCTCACTTTTAAAAAATGTACAGTTTGCATACATTTAAAATAGACTATTCTGTCATTTCAAAATGTCTTTCTTTACCTAACATCCCTTGCCTTGATACTTGCTTTAGTTGATATTCATATAAGCACTCTAGTTTTCTTATTCCCCATGCTTACGTGCTGCTGCTGCTTAGTAGCTTCAGTCGTGTCCGACTCTGTGCGACCCCATAGACGGCAGCCCACCAGGCTCCCCCGTCCCTGGGATTCTCCAGGCTAGAGTACTAGAGTGGGGTGCCATTGCCTTCTCTGTATGCTTACATATTTCATGGTAAACTTTTTCCATCTTCTTACTTTTAATCTATGTCTTTATATTTAAAATGTACCAATTTTAGGGAACCTATACGTGAGTCTTTCTTCTGAGCCAGTCTGACAATCTCTGCTTTTTAACTGGAGAGGGTCCATATAAAATTAATGTAATTATTTTATGTTTGTGTTGTCTATTTTTCCATCTCATTTGTTAAAATCTTTTTTTTCCCTTTTTTCACCTTCTTTTGGCTTAATATTTTAAAAATAAGCATTTTATTTTAGAACAATTTTATACTTAGAAAAAAATAATGCAATCTCTTTTTTCTACAGTTTATATTTAGAAAAAAATTATGAAGATAACTGAGTGCCCATGTATCTAATAATCCAGGCTTTCCAGGTGGCACTAGTGGTAAAGAACCTGCCTGCCAATGCAGGAGATATAAGAGACACAGGTTTGATCTCTGGGTTGGGAAGATCCCCAGGAGGAGGAGGGCATGGCAACCTTCTCAAGTATTCTTGCCTGGAGAATCCCATGGAGAGGGGAGCCTGGTAGGATACAGTCCATATGGTCGCAAAGAGTCAGACACAACTGAAATGACTGAATATCTAATACCCAGTTTTCCCTATTACTAGCATCTGTATTTGTTATTAATGAATCAATATTGATACACTATTATTCATTAAAGCCCATAGTTTATTCAAATTTCCCTAGTATTTACCTGATGATCTTTCGCTGTTCCAGAATCCCATCTAGGACACCACATTACATTTAGTCTTAGGTCTCCTTAAGCTTCTCTCAGCTGTGACATTTTCTCAGATTAGTGACCTCGACATCTTTGAGAAGTACTAGTCAGGCATTCCATAGAATGTTCCTCAATGGGAATTTATCTAGTGCTTCACATGGTTAGACTGGAGTTATATATTTTGAAAGGAAGATCACAGACGTAAAGTGTCACTTCATCACATGTATCAAGGGTACATAGTATCAGCATGACTTATCATGATTGACGTTGACCTTGATTATCTGTTTGAGTCAGTGTTTGTCAGTTTTCTCCACTGTAAAATTTCTCCCTTTCCATACAGTACTCTTTGGAAGAAAGTCACTAAGTGCAGATAACTCTTACGGTGTTCAGAGTTTTGGTCCACCTTTTTAAAGGCAGGAGGTCAACATAAATTATTTGGACATTTTCTGCTCAGGAGATTTATTTATTCTTTCCTGTTTATTTTTTCAATCATATCATTCAGAACTCATGGATATTTATTTTACACTTTATAACCCAATACTACTTTTTTTGTTGCTCAAATTGCTTTAGTTTTGGAGCTCTATCAGTTGGTTCCTGTGTCTACTTGCCATACATATGTCCTTCATTCTAGGGTTATTTTTGTTGGTTTGTTTAAGCATTTTCTTTCTCTCTGGCACTACAAGATGCTCCAGACTCATTCTGTGTATTTCCTGCCTCAGTCCTGAAATCAGCCATTTCTCTAAGAAACCATGGTTCTTTTCATTACAGAATGGCATTAGAAACCAAGATCTACATGCTAGTGTACTCATTGCTACTGGGGTGTCATTGTTCTAGGCCCTCTCATCTAACATGCCAAGGAAATATATGTGTATACTAACCCAGGGGTGTGTGTGTGTATATATATACATACACACACACACACATATATATACATACAGTGGAAACAGTATCAGACTTTATTTTGGGGGGCTCCAAAATCACTGCAGATGGTGACTGCAGCCATGAAATTAACTCCTTGGAAGAAAAGTTATGACCAACCTAGATAGTATATTCAAAAGCAGAGACATTACTTTGCCGACTAAGGTCCGTCTAGTTAAGGCTATGTTTTTTCCTGTGGTCATGTATGGATGTGAGAGTTGGACTGTGAAGAAGGCCGAGTGCCAAAGAATTGCTTTTGCACTGTGGTGTGGGAGAAGACTCTTGAGAGTCCCTTGGACTGCAAGGAGATCCAACCAGTCTATTCTGAAGGAGATCAGCCCTGGGATTTCTTTGGAAGGAATGACGCTAAAGCTGAAACTCCAGTACTTTGGCCACCTCATGCAAAGAGTTGACTCATTGGAAAAGACTCGGATGCTGGGAGGGATTGGGGGCAGGAGAAGAAGGGGACGACCGAGGATGAGATGGCTGGATGGCATTATGGACTCGATGTACGTGAGTCTGAGTGAACTCCGGGAGTTGGTGATGAACAGGGAGGCCTGGCGTGCTGCGATTCATGGGGTCGCAAAGAGTCAGAC
The DNA here is from genome assembly GCF_001704415.2 of Capra hircus. Classification (NCBI taxonomy): domain Eukaryota; kingdom Metazoa; phylum Chordata; class Mammalia; order Artiodactyla; family Bovidae; genus Capra; species Capra hircus. The sequence goes on along the minus strand of NC_030818.1, from coordinate 40,684,050 downwards.
GAGACTGAGCGACTGAACTGAACTGAACTGACCTGTATATATACACACATACCTGTAATACATACATACACACACTATGTGTGTCAAGTGTTAGTCGCTCAGTCGTGCCTGAGTCTTTGCGACCCCATGGACTGCAGCTCACCAGGCTCCTCTGTCCATGAGATTTTCCAGGCAACGATACTGGAGTGGTTTGCCATTTCCTTTTCCAGGGGATCTTCCCAACCCAGGGATCGAACCCAGGTCTCCTGCACTGCAGGCAGATTCTTTACTGAGTGAGCTACAAGGGAAGCCTCCCCAAAAATAAAATAAATCAAGGCAGATGGGAGACCCCCACCCCCCGCCACCCGCAGGGGTCTTTAAAACTCCGAGCCGGGACGTGCTAGGTACCTGGAAAGGGGGAGGCGGGCGAGGGGAACGGCTGCCCCACGGGCCATTGACCCGACATTGACCACCAACCACCGCGTCCCCGCCCGCGGCACACACTAAGCTAAACATGAATTCCTACTAATGTTTCTAACTCTAATCCATTAGCACATGGATCATTCTAACCTCTTCTCCTTGCTTTGTGGATACTCCTACTCCAATGTTGGCTTAAAACTCAACATTCAGAAAACTAAGATCATGGCATCTGGTCCCATCACTTCATGGCAAATAGATGGGGAAACAAAGGAAACACTGACAGACTTTATTTGGGGGCTCCAAAATCACTGCAGATGGTGACTGCAGCCATGAAATTAAAAGACGCCTACTCCTTGGAAGAAAAGTTATGACCAGCCTAGATAGCATATTAAAAAGCAGAGACATTACTTTGCTGACAAAGGTCCATGTGGTCAAAGCTGCAATTTTTCCAGTAGTCATGTATGGATTTGAGAGTTGGACTATAAAGAAAGCTGAGCACTGAAGAATTGATGCTTTAGAACTGTGGTGTTGGAGAAGACTCTTGAGAGTCCCTTGGACAGCAAGGAGATCCAACCAATCCATCCTAAAGGAAATCAGTCCTGAATATTCATTAGATGGACTGATGCTGAAGCTGAAACTCCAATACTTTGGCCACTTGCTCCAAAGAGCTGACTCATTTGAAAGGACCCTGATGCTGGGGAAGATCGCTGGTGGGAGGAGAAGGGGACGACAGAGGATGAGATGGTTAGATGGCATCACCAACTCAATGGACATGAGTTTGAGTAAACTCTGGGACTTGGTGGTGGACAGGGAGGCCTGGCATGCTGCAGTCCACGGGGTGGCAAAGAGTTGGACACGACTGAGCGACTGAACTGAACCTACTCCAACACTGGACAGCCTGGCTCCTACCATCTGTCATCCAGTTTCTTCATTGTTCATTTCAGTATACATGTGTAGCACAATCAGAATTGTTTACCCACACTCTCATGGGAAATGACTTGATCAACTAGAATATAGTGCTTCTGTACAGATTCTTTTGCCTTTTGTCTTACAGACCCTACTCATTTCCAAAGCTACTAGGTCAGCAAATTTTTCCCATAGTCCCTTCAAGTAAAGATGTTTTTAACACTTATAATAAAGATATATTGTTTTGTTACATTCTGTATTCCATACTGGGGTTCCACAATCTCCTAAATGACTTTTTAAAATCTACACATGTTAAAATTTACTCTTTGTGCTTTGAAGTTCTACAGATTTTGACAAATGTACAGTGTCATGAATTTGCCATTACAATATTATTTAGAATAGTTTCACTGCCCTGTGCATCACTTATTCAACCATCTCCCTCCCGCAAATTCTTGGTAACCACTGATCCTTTAACTGTCTATAGTTTTTCTTTTGGAGAATGCATTTTCTTTTGGGGAATGCGTGGAACCACACAGTATATAGCCTTTTCAGATTGGCTTCTTTCATGGAGCATTATGCATTTAAAATTCACTCCTGTATTTTTGTTTCATGATGATTCACTTCTTTTTATCATGGAATAATAATAATATGTAATGTGGATATACTGCAGTTTGTATATAATTTTACCTACTGAAGGACATCTGGTTTCCTTCTAGTTTTTGCCGATTATAAATAAAGCCATTATAATCATTCACATGCAGGTTTTTATGTGGACATGTTTTCAGATCAGTCTAGAAAATTAATAGGAGTACAATTATTACATTGTATGTTTAGTTTTGTAAGAAACTACTAAGCAATCTTCCAAAGTGTCTATATGATTTTGCATTCCCACCAGTGAAGAATGAGAGTTCCTGTTGCTCACCCTCAGTAGCAATTGGTATTGTCAGGTTCAGGTTATATTGTCCATTGGTTGGTTTGTTGGGTTTTTTTCTTTTTTTCTCTTTTAAAAGATGTGTGTAGTAATATCTCCTTGGAGTTTAATATGTAATTCTTGAATGACAGATAATATTAGGCATATTTCATTTTCTTATTTGCTATCTGTATATATTCTTTGGTGAGGTGTCTGCTTGGATCTTTTGCCTATTTTTCAATGGTATTTTGTTTTTGTTGAATTTAAGAGTTCTTTGTGTATTGTTTTAAATTTTCATAAATTCCAATTTATCACTTTTTTTCTTTCATGATTCATGCTATAGATGTTGTATCTAAAAACTCAAACCCAAGTTCACCTAGATTTTTTCTTATGTTTTGTTTAGGAAGTTTCACAAGTTTTTGTTTTACATTTAGGCCTATCATCCATTTCAGATTTATTCTTGTGAATGGTGTATCAGCTCAGTTCAGTTCAGTTCAGTTCAGTCGCTCATTCGTGTCTGACTCTTTGCGACCCCATGAATCGCAGCACACCAGGCCTCCCTGTCCATCACTAACTCCCGGAGTTCACTCAGACTCACGTCCATCGAGTCCGTGATGCCATCCAGCCATCTCATCCTCTGTCATCCCCTTCTCCTCCTGCCCCCAATCCCTCCCAGCATCAAAGTCTTTTCCAATGAGTCAACTCTTCTCATGAGGTGGCCAAAGTACTGGAGTTTCAGCTTCAGCATCAGTCCTTCCAATGAACACCCAGGACTGATCTCCTTTAGGATGGACTGGTTGGATCTCCTTGCAGTCCAAGGGACTCTCAAGAGTCTTCTCCAACACCACAGTTCAAAAGCATCGATTCTTCGGTGCTCAGCCTTCTTCACAGTCCAACTCTCACATCCATACATGACTACTGGAAAAACCATAGCCTTGACTAGATGGACCTTAGTCAGCAAGGTGATGTCTCTGCTTTTGAATATGCTATCTAGGTTGGTCATAACTTTTCTTCCAAGGATAACCTCTGCTAAATTGACTTTTTCGCTTATGGACATCCAATTGTCTGAGCACCATTTGTTGCAAAGATTACCTTCTTTCCATTGAATTTCTGTGATAGAATAAAGTCCCCCCCAAGGTGTTTCCCATCTTAATTGAATATTTAGGGAATATGTGAATTTTTTAGTTAACATGGCAAATGGAATTAAAGTTGTAAATAGAATTACTATTGCTAGTCAGATGATCTTGAGATGGAAAGACTATCCTGAATTATCCAGGTAGGTCCAATGTAATCACAAGGGTCTTTAAAAGTAGAAGAGGAAGGCAGAAGAGGAGTCAGAGAAGGATATGTGATCATGGAAGAAGTGTCAAATTGATGCCAAGAGATGAGAAAGATTGATTGGCTATTCTTGGCTTTGAAGGTGGAATTGATCTATGAGCCAAGAAATGCAGTACCTCTAGAAGTTGAAACAGGCAAGGAAATGGAGTTGGCCATAGAACCCCTTTGAAAGGATCTTAGTCCTGCAGAAAACTTGATTTTAGCCCAGAGAGACCCACATCAGCCATCTGAACACCAGAAGTACAATATAAGAAGTCTGTGTTGTGTAAGCCACTAAATTTATGGCAGTTTGTTACAACAGCAGCAGTAAACAAATACTATTGCCTTTGCTCCTTCATCAGAAATCAGTGACTATATTCTGGTGGATCTATTTCTTTGCACTCTATTCTTTTCACTTGACGTATGTGCCTGTTATTTCACCAATACTGTGCTATCTTGATTACTGTAGCTTTATAGTTAAGTCCTGAAATTGAACAGTGTCATTTTTTTGTTGTTATTGTGGGCTATTTTTAATCTTTTGACTTCTTATTTAAACTTTGAAATAAATTTGTTGATATCTATAAGATAATTTTCTGGTGTTTTGGTTAAGAAGTGTGTTGAAGATCAAGTTGAAAAGAGTTAACAACACTGAATCTTCCAGGTCATGAACATGGACTGTATCTCCATTTATTTAGATCTGTTTTAATTTCTTTCATCAGAGTTTTGTGTTTTTCCACATATAGATCCTAAACATATGTTGTTACATTTATCCTTAAGGATTTGCTTTTTTTTCTTTTGGTACTGTTGTAAGTGGGTTTTTAAGATTCTTCAAATTCCAATAGCTCTTTGCTAGTATGTTGAAAAGCACTGACTTTTGTGTATTACATTGTGTCCTATAGCCTCACTTATTAGATCTGTGAGGTTTGGGGAGGAGGTAGTTGTTGCCTTTCTGTTTTCTTTATTTTTGTGTTTATGGTAAATTTGTGGGTTTTTTTTTTAACAATCACATCATTTACAGATAAAGACATTTTTTCTTCCTTTCTAATATGCATACTTTTATATCATTTTCTTGTATAATTGAGCTAGCTTTCAGATGAATAGCAGTGGCAACAGGAGATGCCCTTGACTTTTCCCAATCTTAGAGATAAAACATCTAGTTTATTATCATTAAGTAAAATGTTAACTGTATGGTTTTTTGTAGATTTTTTTAAAATCAAAGTTGAGAAAGTTCTATTCCTACTTCACTAAGAGATTTCAACATGCATAGGTGTTAGATTATGTTAAATGATTTTTCTGCATCAATTGACATAATCACGTGATTCCTTTGCCTTTAGCTTATAGATATGGTACACTGATTGATTTTCAAGTTTTAATCAGTCTCACATATCTGGAACATGGTGTATGATTCTTTCTATACATTGTTGAAATTGATATGCTAATACTTTGTTGAGGATTTTTGTATCTATGTTCATGAGAGATACTGGTCTGCAGCTTTCCTTTCTTGTAATATATTTGTCTGGTATTGGTATTAAGTTAATTCTGGTCTCATACAGTGAGTTTAGAAGTTTTCTTTCTGTTTCTATTTCTAGAAGAGATTGTGAAGAATTGATATAATTTCATTCTTAAATGTTTGGTAGAATTCAATAAAGAAGACATTTGAGCCTAGTGCTCTTTTTTGGAAAGGGAAGGTTATGAGCTATTCGTTCATTTTTTAAAATAGATATTGGCTTATTCAGATTATTTCTTTCTCTTTGTGTAAATCTTGGCAGTTTTGTGTCTTTCAAGGAATTAGTCCATTTCACCTAAGTTATCAGATGTGTTTGTAGTATTTCTTTATTATCCTTTACATGTTCATATGATCAATATTGATAAGACCTGTTTCATCTGGTATGGATAATTTGTCTTCTCTTTTTTGTTTAGTCAGCATGGCTTAGAAATTTAACAATTTTATTGATCTTTTCAAAGACCCAGTTTTTAATTTCATTTACTACTGTTCTATATTTTATAACTTCACTGGTTTCTGTTCTGATTTTTGTTATTTCTTTCCTATTGCTTTAGGCTTAAATTGCTATTCTTTCCTAAAGTAGTGGACGGTTGATTGTTTTTAAAAGCCAGTGCTATCATTTTAAAATTTTACTTGGAGCATTCAGTGTATTTACATTTATCTTATTTATATATGTATATAGAATTAGTTGCATCATTTTATCTTTCTCTCTATCCCTTTCTATGATTTTTTTGCTCTTTTCTTAACTTTCTTTTAATAGATTATTTTTCTCATTTTCATGTCACTTTACTAGTTTGAATTTATATTTTCTATTTCTATTTTGTAGTTTTTACATTAGGAAGTTAAATTTGCATTCATTTACATACATTTAATTTACATACCTAATATAGTCTAAAGTTAATGAGTATTTTTCTCCTCTTTCCAAAAAATTCAAGAACTTAGAGTCCTTTATCCCAGTCTCTTCTCTCACAGTAAATGTATTATTTTGGAAAATTTTAATTCAAACTTTTAAAAAATGGTTTTATATATTAAGTGTTATATTGTTATATTGTTGTTATTTTATTTTATATAGTTAATGTTGATCTAGATTTACTCACATATTTATTGTTTTCATTGCTGTTTATTTTTTAATCTGTAATCACTTTTTCTTTTGGACTGAAAGCATATCTTTTAAAAATATTACTAGTAAAAATATGTTGGTGGTAAGATATATCAAACTGAGAAAATTCTATATTACTATTTTGTTCCCGATAGGAATAAATTTATCAGTTGTTTTTTTCTTCTGGAAAACATCTTTATTTTATCTTTTTTCTTGAATGATATTTTGCTGGCAATGAGAGTGTAGGTTGGCAACCGTTTTCTTTCACTCCATTAAAGATATTCCTCTGCCTTCTGTCTTCCATTTTGGTTGTTGGAGTCAGATGTCAGTCTAATTCAAGGGTCAGCAAACTATGGCCTGTCTGCCAAATCTGCATCACCACCTGTTTTTGTAAATAAAGTTTTATTGGAACTCAGCCATGCTTATTCGTTTGTGAATTTTCTATGGCTGCTTTTACTGCCATGGCAGAACTGAATATTTGCAACAGAGACCTTAGAGACTTCAAAACCTAAAGTATTTATTATCTGTCCCTTTACAAAATAATTCACCAATCCCCTGTCTATTATGACTCCATTTAATGTAATCAGTCTTTAAAAATGTTCTTTCAGCAATTTGCAGTGCCCTGCAATTTTAGTATGATTTATCTAGGCACAGAGTTTTTTATTCTTGTAATTTGTTGTGCTTCTTGAACATACAGAGTATTGTTGGTCATTGTTTCTGGCAAAATCTTGACTCTGGTACCTGTTTCCTCCTTTTAAAAAAGCAAATTATCTCAGTCTATGCTCCATATCTGTAATATCAGACATGTAATTTTCACCTTTCTGTCTCTCCATTCTGAATTCCAAATAATCTTTCAGATTCACCTTCTAGTTCACTTATTATTCCTCTAATTTAGTCTCCTATGTAGTTAATATAATTCTCTGAATTTTTAATTTAATTATTATAATCCTATTCTGGAAGTTATCTTTTCCAAAAATGCTTGTGTTCCTTTCTATATATTCTTTTCCTTACTTATATTTTCAAGCTACTCTCTTACCTCTTAAACACAAAAGCATGTTTTTTTCCATAAGCTTTAATTGATCATTCATGTACCTTTATAGTCCTTTTCTGCTGCAGGTTATCTCATGTAGAACAATATCTATCAGATTCTTTGAGACCCGTTAATAGAGGTAAATTCCTCCAAAGAGTATCACATTTGCTTGTGTCTGGTCTTTATGGGCATGACCAGCTCAGGACCACCTGAAACCACAGTGTTAGCCATTTGAGGATTTTTGGAGAACCTAGTCAATGTAGACTGGCCTGTAAGGTTTGGGGATAGGCAGTTGGTTAAAACTTTCAAGGAAGAATTTTTTCCTCTTTCACTAAACACCGTAGTTCAAGACAGGCAAATTTCTTTGTCCTTTGGGTGGGGTGGGGAATTGGAGATTCAGAAAGGAGGAATCTCATCTTCTTACATAGGAACACTGCTGAGATCCTGACTTCACTTAGTTTTTATTTGCTTTGTAGTCATCAGTTAAGAGGTGGGAAAAAATTATTCAACACTTAGTTTCTAGCACAAACCTAGGATATTTCATTTGCAATATTGACAAAAATAAAAGCCTAAATCTCCTTATTTAAATGTGTGCATACTCAGGTCATATTCCCCAGTGGCTCAGATGGTAGAGCGTCTGCCTACAATGCAGGATACCTGGGTTCAATCCCTGGGTCAGGAAGATCCCTTGGAGAAGGAAATGGCAACCCACTCCAGTACTCTTGCCTGGAAAATCCCATGGATGGAGGAACCTGGTAGGCTACAGTCCATGGGGTGGCAAAGAGTCGGACACGACTGAGCAACTTCACTTTCACTTTTCACTTTCATACTCAGGTCAAGGATTTCCCTGGCAGCTAAGTAGTAAAGAATTCGCCTGTAATGCCAGAGATGCAAGTTCTAACCCTAGGTTGGGAAGATCCCCTGAAGGATGCTGGCAATCCATTCCAGTATTCTTCCCAGGATAATCCCATGGATGGAGGAGCCTGGTGGACTACAGTCCATGGGCTTGCAAAAGAGTCAGACACAACTGAGCCACTAAACAGCAACAACATACTCAAGTCTAAAAAGAAGTCAAGTGGCTTGACAGATCACACAGTTCTGTTTACCCAGAATACAAAATTTACAGTTCAGTTTACAGTTGACACCAAATTTATTTTTAAGAATGTTTAAGAATGTTTTTCTTTAAAAAAAAAAACACACAAAACAGCTTTTAAGAAAATTCTTTTTAAAGAATTTAGGATCAGAAAATAATAATTCCTGGGATAGAAATAAATATCCATCAATATTCCATAGGATAGGTTACTCAAGTCAAAAAAGTGTATTTCAGGCCACAGAAGTCTGTCATTTGATTAAAGATTTTAATCAGATTTTCAGTCATTTCCACCTCAAATCAGTGTGCCTGAGACAAATGTCTTTGTTTCATTTAAAATTTTCCCAGCTGACCTACTTCCTAAACTCCAAGGGAATCACCAGCTGCTATCCTGGTATTTAAACCCAAATCACTGGCATTATCTTTCCTTTCAAATCTTTCTTCTTCCACATATACTCATTTATCAACTTTAGCAGCTTCCTTTGCTCTGTCAGTCCCTTGTTGGGGCCTGGTTACTTCCTGATTAGAATATTGTCAGCTTCCTCTTGGTTTTCTAGTCTTCTATATCTACCTATAAAGTTTCCAACTTTATAGAAAACACATGTACACATATGTCAACTACACACTCGCTACAATTAGTCTATATGTTTTGTTTGGGCAAATTTTATATAAATAGAGAAAGTCTGCAATGTGATTCCTTTGGAGAAGAGGATTCTAAAATTAGAGGGGATAGTAAGAGTTTTTTTGCTTTGTATGTGGTTTTGTTTTACTTTTTTTAGTATAATAAATGTACCTAGTAGTACTTAGGTAATAGAAATTGTGATACAAAGAAAATGCTTATTTTCACTGTCACAGCAGTGTGTCTATATTTCATCCCTTTGTAATGTCTCTTCCACCCCCACATACCTTGAGTTTGTCACAGTTCCCTCTTTAATATTTAGCCTGTGAATTTTGTGATTTATTTCATAGGTCAGGACTTTCCACCTATCTTTTCATGCCATCAGCTTTCTGGCTCTTAAGCAAAGAAAAATTCATGCAAAGTCCATGCTCTCTACTCTCCTATCAGGGTGGAAGATTGAACACAATTTCTGAAAAATAGGTTTTGCACTATTCTACTTTCAGAAATAATTTTCTAAATGTTGTCTTGAACCTTTCTACACACCTTACCTTTCTGTTCTCTATTTTTGTTGTTTAGCCTCTAAGCTAAACAACTTAGCCTCTAAGTCATGTCAGACTCTTTGAGACCCTATGGACTATACCTTGCCAGGCTCCTCTATCCATAGGATTTCCCAGGCAAGAATAATGGAGTGGGTTGCCATTTCCTTCTCTGAGGGATCTTCCTAACCCAGGGATTGAACCCATGTCTCCTACATTGGCAAGTAGATTCTTTACCACTAAGCCATCAGGGTGATGGAATTCCAGTGGAGCTGTTTCAAATCCTAAAATATGAGGCTGTGAAAGTGCTGCACAAATATGTGCACACTAGTAAAGTAATGCTCAAAATTCTCCAAGCCAGGCTTCAGCAATATGTGAACTGTGAACTTCCAGATGTTCAAGCTGGTTTTAGAAAAGGCAGAGGAACCAGAGATCAAATTGCCAACATCCTCTGTATCATTGAAAAAGCAAGAGAGTTTCAGAAAAACATCTATTTCTGCTTTATTGACTATGCCAAAGCCTTTGACTGTGTGGATCATAACAAACTGTGGAAAATTCTGAAAGAGATGGGAATACCAGACCACCTGACCTGCCTCTTGAGAAACCTGTATGCAGGTCAGGAAGCAATAGTTAGACTGGACATGGAGCAACAGCCTGGTTCCAAATAGGAAAGGCAGTACGTCAAGGCTGTATATTGTCACCCTGCTTATTTAAATTATATGCAGAGTACATCATGAGAAACGCTGGGCTGGAGGAAGCACAAGCTGGAATCAAGATTGCCGGGAGAAATATCAGTAACCTCAGATATGCAGATGACACCACCTTTATGGAAGAAAGTGAAGAAGAACTAAAGAGCCTCTTGAAGAAAGTGAAAGGGGAGAGTGAAAAAGTTGGCCTCAAGCTCAACATTCAGAAAACTAAGATCACGGCATCTGGTCCCATCACTTCATGGCAAATAGATGGGGAAACAGTGCAGCGACAGACTTTATTTTTCTGGGCTCTAAGGTCACTGCAGATGGTGATTGCAGCCATGAAATTAAAAGACGCTTACTCCTTGGAAGGAAAGTTATGACCAACCTAGATAGCATATTAAAAAGCAGAGACATAACTTTGCCAACAAATGTCCATCTAGTCAGTTCAGTTCAGTTCAGTCGCTCAGTCGTGTCCGACTCTTTGCGACCCCATGAACCACAGCACGTCAGGCCTCCCTGTCTATCACCAACTCCCGGAGTCCACCCAAACCCATGTCCATTGAGTCAGTGATGCCATACAACCATCACATCCTCTGTCATCCCTTTCTCCTCTCACCTTCAATCTTTCCCAGCATCAGGGTCTTTTCCAATGAGTCAACTCTTCGCATCAGGTGGTCAAACTATTGGTGTCTCAGCTTCATCAGTCCTTCCAATGAACACCCAGGACTGATCATTTTTAGGATGGACTGGTTGGATCTCCTTTCAGTCCAAGGGACTCTCAAGAGTCTTCTCCACCACCACTGTTCAAAAGCATCAATTCTTCAACAGTCAGCTTTCTTTATAGTCCAACTCTCACATCCATACATGACTACTGGAAAAACCATAGCTTTGATTAGATGGAGATCAGTCCTGGGTGTTCATTTGTAGGACTGATGCTGAAGCTGAAACTCCAATACTTTGGCCACCTGATGTGAAGAGCTGACTCAATTGAAAAGACTCTGATGCTGGGAAAGATTGAAGGCAGGAGGAGAAGGGGATGACAAAGGATGAGACGGTTGGATGGCATCACTGACTCAGTGGACATGAGTTTGGGTGAGCTGAGGGAGTTGGTGATGGACAGGGAAGCCTGGCATGTTGCAGTTCATGGGGTTGCAAAGAGTCGGACATGACTGAGTGACTGAACTGAACTGAACTGAACTGAGGCAAAGCAGAGTCAGAGAAAGAAGACATAAGTGGGAGATTACAAGAACCAAGCTGGAACCCACACTAACAAACACTCCACTGGCCATTCTTGTTGCTCTTATGTGATGATGAGTGTCTGCAGAAGAAGCTGGTATTCTTCATCACCTGGCCCCAAGAGAGGAGAAGTTGAAGAATTAAGGAGAAGGTGGAACCATTGCAGGCTTTACTACTGACCCACGCCAATGAGATAACCCAGTAGATCAACACACATGAGTTTTTACGACAGTGGCTACTGCTTTGCTTCTATCCTCCAGCTCTTGCATAAGAGCTTCTCTTGTAGCCAATTCTAACTGGCAACACAGTCAGAAAGGAATTCTGGGAAATACAGTTCAGTCTAGCTGATTTGACACATTACAAAGCCGCCACAGTGCACTGCTGTTGACTCTTGAGTAACATGGGGGTTAAGGGCTCACACCTTTCCTACAGATGAAAATCTGCCTGTAGCTTTACAGTCAGCCCTCCTATCAGTGGTTCTGCAACCACAAATTCAACTATCCATGGATCAGGGTAGTACTGTAGTATTTATTGAAAAAAATCCACACATAAGTAGACTCAGGAAGTTCAAACACATGTTGTTCAAGGGTCAACTGTACTTCTCACCTTGGCACCCTGACATATTGTCTTGTTTGTCACTCAGTCGTGTCCGACTCTGAGACTCCATTGACTGTAGCCTGCCAGGCTCTGCTATCCATGGGATTCTCTAGGCAAGAATACTGGAGTGGGTTGCTATTTCCTTCTCCAACATATCTTCTTAAACTATACTTAGTCTCCAAAGAAAAGCAATAGGAAAGTTATGCATAACATGATACACCTGATCTGCACACAACCAAAGCAGGCTAACACTTTCCTCAGAAGACTATATAAGGTTTCTGTTTCTTGTCTATGACTGATATTCATTCTTTTTCTAGTAAAAAAGTTGGGAATCTATGCCTATAGGCTAAATTTCAACCTGTTTTCGCATAGCCTGTGAGCTAAGAATTTTCTTTTTAAATATTTCTATAACAATTTGATAATACAAATATAATGTTAAAATATCAAATAAAATTTAAAATAACATTATACATTTTATAATGTTTTTTAAATAAAGTGTTGTCCAAAAAAAAATATGCAGCAGAGACTATGACCCACAGAACCTAAAAAAGTCAAAATATTTACTATCTGTCCCTTAGCTAAAAAAAGTTAGCTATAGCCAATTTACACTCTGATTATGCTATAATTGAAATATTGAGATATAAAGTTAACTACTGTTAAGACATCTTGTATTAGATGGTAAAGGGATGAAAGGAGAAGTAAACAAAAATATTTGATCAACATATACACAAACATATTCATATCAAAATATGCAAAAGTTACTCATAACAATTACAGTTCTCATTTCTGCACCTGGTCACTTGGTCATGCTGCTGCTGCTAAGTCGCTTCAGTCACGTCCGACTCTGTGCAACCCCCTGGCAGCCCACCAGGCTCCCCCGTCCCTGGGATTCTCCAGGCAAGAGCTCCGGAGTGGGTTGCCATTGCCTTCTCCAATGCATTAAAGTGAAAAGTGAAAGTGAAGTAGCTCAGTCGTGTCTGACTCTTAGCGACCCCATGGACTGCAGCCTACCAGGCTCCTCTGACCATAGGATTCTCCAGGCAAGAGTACTGGAGTGGGTTGCCATTGCCTTAGCTAGCATTTATAACCACCTCCTTTCTCAGCTTAACCTGCAATCCCTTTGCTAGCAGTTCAGCTGGTCATGGTTCCCTGTCTGGTGGGGGAGCCTAATTTTATTCCTGAAGGATGTGAGCTGGTAACAGCCCTGCCTAAATCGAGTTGTGGTAGTTTTCCATTTCTTTTAATCACAGAGCATAGGAATTCCTGCTGAGGATCTACGTTCCAGACACATTCCTCCATTTCCACGGTGCAGTAACCACCCACCTTCCTGGATCAACTATCCCAGCTTGTGACTTCTTTGCTGATTGGTTCACAAGCATGTGAACTCAAAGTGACTCAGTGGAAGTTTCAGCTTCCCATTCAATGGAATCATTGTGTCCCCCTGGTGGAAGTCATCTTCTCCTTGAAAATGAGATCTCTTAGACTAAGAAAACCTAAAACCATAGAAATGGGAAGCAAAATTTTTGCTTTAAGATCACTAAGGGTAATAGAGAAATCACTCTCATTTCCACCTTTTAACTCCTGGATCTGTGAATTCTGGCTATAAGAGAAACAGGATCATGTCTTGGACATCTAACTACATCCTGAAGGACATTGCTTCAGCTTGACAAGGTGTTGCCACTCGCTGACCGTAGCAGAGTCTCAAAAGGCCATTCCACCATTCTATCAAGCCAGCTGCTTCAGGATGTTGGAATACAGTAAAAACAGTAAATTCTATGAACATGGCTTGATTACCACATTTCATCTGCTATAAAATTACTTCCTAGGTCAGAAGAGATGCTATGTAAAATCTCATGATGGTAGATAAGACATTTTGATAGCTTTGCCACAAATTTACAGGTTGGGAGTAAAGTCCATATCCAGAATAACTGTCTATTCTATTAGAAGTAAATGCTGCCCTTTCCATTATGGAAGCAATTTAATATCAACTTTATGCCAAGGAGATACAGCCCCACCAGAGGAGCTGTATCAGGGTTTCTGTGTTTGTCTTTGTTGTTGGTATGTTACGTACTCAGGAAAAGCTGTAGCCAAATTGGCCCTGGTGAGTGAAAGGCCTTGCTGAGCTTGTGTAAAACTTTCATCCTTGCTGTTTTGCTCATGAAACTGTTGGCAATAACAGGGGTGTCTGGGGGAAGGAAGCTAATTGGCATCTATATTTTATGGTCATCTTATCCATCTGATTATTAAAATTTTCTTTACTAAAGTCACCTTTTGGTATGCATTCACATGGGATGTAAATATCTTCACATTGTATGTCCATTTGGAGAGGTCTGTTCTCATACCTCTTCCTCAGACCTCTTCCTCCTCAATTTTCTGATTGTGTGCCATTCAAGTTTCTGGCCATCCAACAATAACCTATGAGTCAATGCATATCTATACCTCCTCCATCTCTCTTTCCAGACAAAATGAACAGCCAGATACACTGCTCAAAGTTCTGCCACTTAGAGGACTTCCCTTTACCACCATCCTTCTGAGCTATCCCAGAGTGAAGCCGAGGTGCTATAACCATTCACTTTTGTATATTGTCTGCATGTCATGCAGAATCATTGCACAGAAAACCAAGCCCAGGTGTTTCTTCTTTAGTTAACTGGTAATGAAGAACTCTACATGAGGTCATGGGTGTGGACTGAGCAGGAAAGAGAAGCCAAGAAAGAAGCTACAGTCCTTTCAAAACCTAATCTTGGAAGAGACATACCATCACTTCTGGAGTACCTACTGGTCACACAGACCTACCCGGGAATAATGTGGGAGGAGACTACTCAAGGGTATGGGTACCAGGAGGCAGACATTATTGAGAAACATCTTAGAGGCTGGCTACCCAAAATAGGAGAAAGCAAAGTTAGCCATGTGACCTAGAGTCATTTACCAGATGTAAGATATGGAAGATTCCAAACTGTGACTGAGTACATTTTAAAAGACAAAGATTGTGACTTTTTTTTTACTTGGATTCAGGTGCTACAGAGTCCATACTGATTTTTTAATCTGAAATTTGTTCATGTTCTCATCTTCTTTGAAGGCTAGCATTCACTGTTGACCTCTATCTTCATACTTTCCTTAATAGACTGCCAGACCTGATGAGCTTCTTCAAAAGGCAATCGCTTACTTGATTTGAATTAAAATATCCAAACTTTATTGGTTTGCTTTTAACACTCTTCCACACACCCTCATCTGCAAAGTTAGTCTTAAAAACGCTTGATATGTACTACTTCTACGTCAATTAATTTTGTTTTGGAATAGTCTTTGTCCTTCTTGAAATAGCTAAAACACTTTATATAAATTTGGTTATGGAAATTAATGCACAAGATAGGCATTAGATCTCTTGTTCATCTATAAAGCATCTATCCACTCAATTATTCTTTAAGTAGTACAGTGGTTCTAATGCTTGGACCTATACTAATATTTCATGGGATTCTGTACTAGAGACAGAATCTGAACTAGAACAGTGGTAGTGGAATGAAAAGAAAGATGCTACAGATATTTTTAAAGGTAAGCAGGAGAAAAAGATTTAGTGGATAAAGAAGATGAAGATGATAAAAAAAGATAAAGTGACTCAAATAGACTGAGAAAAGGATAGATAGTTTTGCCAATGACAGAAGTAAGGAAATTGAAGGGGAAGCCAGAACAATAGGGATTTATGTGTGGGATGTGGGTGAACTTGAGATAATAGCAGATCATGTACTTGGAATTTAAAATTTAGAAATGAGGCCTATGTGAGAGATTGGAATTGTGAAGATAATCTTTTCATGCAATCTATTCTGAATATTTGCCAAATCTTCCTGATAGTAAACAGTATAAAAGCATGAAGATAAAAATGGAGCAAAGGAAGAAAACTAACATTTATCAGGCACCCTAACACATGACTGACAAACTATTGGAAGAATTTTCTTTTGTTATTCCCCATTTTTAGGGTGTTTTGGATTTTTTTCAGACTAAGCAGTTTCTGCCATATCAAAGTCCGTGTTATCTCAACTACCCCAAGTCTGTCTCACTCTGTTCTCTATATGCTTACATTCTAGTCAAAGAAAAGAATGCATATGCTAAAATAGCTTTGATATAAAACTGCACATGTCTAAGTTCTAACAAAGGGGCATAAAGCAAGGAACATCAAAATCCAGATGAGAAAGATAAACTCTACTGGCTCAAGGTGTTCAGGGAAATCTCAGTGGAAGGTTGGCATGGGACCTTAATCTATAATGATGGGAAAGAATTGAAGTAGAGACGGGAAGAATAATGTCCCAATTTTAAAAAGCAGAAGTAACAAATGTAAAGGAGTAGAAAAATTAGGACATTTAGAGCTTTGTGACTGGTATAGTTTGATGGTAGCTTAGAGCATTTGGGGAAAAGTGTTAGAGTATTAATTGTAGATAATCTAGGGCCTTAGATAAAACCTAAATTTTTTAGCTATTCAGAAAGCAAGGGGAAGACATCAAAGGCTGTTGAGTAGGGAAATGATACATCAATGCTATGTTTTAGGAAAATTATTCTACCTGCTGGCCACAACAATTAGTTCAATGTGGCTGAGTGACAGAAAAGGAAGCTCTTTCCTTAAGACTTCAAACTTAGAGGATAAGACTGCAGTGATTTATGTCGGAGAGTGTTTTGCCTATGTCCTCCTCTAGGATTTTTATAGTTTCTGGTCTTACATTTAGATCTTTTATCCGTTTTGAGTTTATTTTTGTGTATGGTGTTAGAAAGTGATCTAGTTTCATTGTTTTACAAGTGGTTGACCAGTTTTCCCAGCACCACTTGTTAAAGAGATTATCTTTAATCCATTGTCTAGTCTTGCCTCCTTTGTCGAAGATAAGGGGTCCATAGGTGTGTGGATTTATCTCCAAGCTTTCTATTTTGTTCCATTGATCTATATTTCTGTCTTTGTGCCAGTACCATACTGTCTTGATGACTGTGGCTTTGTACTAGAGCCTGAAGTCAGGCAGGTTGATTCCTCCAGTTCCATTCTTCTTTCTCAAGATTGCTTTGGCTATTCGAGGTTTTTTGTATTTCCATACAAATTGTGAAATTATTTGTTCTAGCTCTGTGCAAAATACTGCTGGTAGCTTAATAGGAATTGAATTGAATCTGTAGATTGCATTGGGTAGTATACTCATTTTCACTATATTGATTCTTCCAATCCATGAACATGGTATATATCTCCATCTATTAGTGTCCTCTTTGATTTCTTGCATCAGTGTTTTATAATTTTCTATATATAGGTCTTTAGTTTCTTTAGGTAGATATATTCCTAAGTATTTTATTCTTTTCATTGCAATGGTGAATGGAATTGTTTCCTTAATTTCTTTTTCTACTTTCTCATTATTCGTGTATAGGAATGCAAGGGATTTCTGTGTGTTGATTTTATATCCTGCAACTCTACTATATTCATTGATTAGCTCTAGTAATTTTCTGGTGGAGTCTTTAGGGTTTTCTATGTAGAGGATCATGTCATCTGCAAACAGTGAGAGTTTTACTTCTTCTTCTCCAATTTGGATTCTTTTTATTTCTTTTTCTGCTCTGATTGCTGTGGCCAAAACTTCCAGAACTATGTTGAATAGTAGCAGTGAAAGTGGGCACCCTGTCTTGTTCCTGATTTTAGGGGAAATGCTTTCAATTTTTCACCATTGAGGAGAATGTTTGCTGTGGATTTGTCATATATAGCTTTTATTATGTTGAGGTATGTTCCTTCTATTCCTGCTTTCTGGAGAGTTTTAATCATAAATGGATGTTGAATTTTGTCAAAGGCCTTCTCTGCATCTATTGAGATAAAAATATGGCTTTTATTTTTCAATTTGTTAACGTGGTGAATTACATTGATTGATTTGCAGATATTGAAGAATCCTTGCATCCCTGGGATAAAGCCCACTTGGTCATGGTGTATGATCTTTTTAGTGTGTTGTTGGATTCTGATTGCTAGGATTTTGTTAAGGATTTTTGCATCTATGTTCATCAGTGATATTGGCCTGTAGTTTTCTTTTTTTGTGACATCTTTGTCAGGTTTTGGTATTAGGGTGATGGTGGCCTCATAGAATGAGTTTGGAAGTTTACCTTCCTCTGCAATTTTCTGGAAGAGTTTGAGTAGGACAGGTGTCACCAGTCTATGTTCGATACAGGATACAGGATGCTTGGGGCTGGTGCACGGGGATGATCCAGAGAGATGATATGGGGTGGGAGGTGGGAGGGGGGTTCAGGATTGGGAACTCATGTACACCAATGGCTGATTCATGTCAATGTATGGCAAAACCAATACAGTATTGTAAAGCAAAATAAAGTAAAAATAAAAATTAAAAAAAAAGACTGCAGATACTGGGAGCTACCATTCATTCATTCAATCATGCAATATTTATTAATCATTTACTCTGCACCAGGTACATGTCTAGGTTCTGGAGATAAAGTAATATCAAGATAGACGTGGTCCTTACTTTTGTGGTGCTTATATCTTAGTTGAAGAAAAATATTGATGCAAAAAATAATAATAATAAGCTACCTGGGAGGCCCAACAAGTAAGCTAATATCAGACAATAGGTCCCATAAAGAAACTAGAATAGAAAAGAAGCATAAACAGTGACTAGGAGCTTCTAGGATTAATATAGGAACATCAGATTGAGTGCTACTTTGGATAAGGTGATCAAGGTATATCAATCACTTGAAGATGATGATATCTGAGTTAATATTTAAATGATGAGAAGGAAAAATAATTGTCCTGGGCAAGGGAAACAGCTTGGACAAACCTCCCAGTTTGTGTCAGTGTTTTGCCTGTTTGAAGTGGAGAACAATTAGCAGAACAGGATCAGAGTGCATGGTGGAAAAAATGATAAGAGAGGAGGGATTATCAATTCATATTTTGCAATTTGTTTTTAAATATTTTATGATGTGATGGTTAATTTGAAGCCAAGGGCTGCCCGGATATTTGATTAAATATTATTCTGGGTATACCTATGAGAGTGTTTCTGGATGGCACTAATATTTGAATCAGTAGACAGAGTAAAGCAGATTGAGCTCCCCAGTGTGGTTGGAATTTATCCATCCACTGAAGGCCCGAATAGAACAAAAAGGCTTAGGAAAGGACAATTTGCCCCTCTGCCTGACTGCCTCACAGCTGGGACATCAGTCTTCTCCTGCCTTTGACTTTAGGCTCAGACTTGAACTCCCACCTTTGACTCTCCTGTTTCTTATGCCTTCAGTCTTCCACTGGAACTATACCATCAACTCTCTTGGGTGTCCAACTTGTCAGCTGGACTTAGATCTTGAGACTTAGCCTCCACAATCACATGAGCCAATCCTCAGTACTATACCATCATATGGATTTACATATATATACATATAAAAATGTATATATATATACATATTTATATATGTATATAATATTGTTCTATTTCTCTGGACGACCCCGAGTAATACAGACACTCATGAATTACTCTTGCATTTTTCAAAATGTTCTATTTTGAAAATAAAATATAGATTTTATGCTAAAAATAATGAACAGAAAAACATTGAAAAGTATTGAGCAAATTACTATGGCAAGTAATTTGATGGCATGCTCCTCATTGTCAGACAACACTAATAATACTCCCTACTACATGATTATTGTGAGAACAAAATGAAGTGTGTTCAGAACCATGCTTGATATAGATAGCAGTGCCAAGTATCAAGTGTTGTTGCCAAAGAAGAGGATAAGTAACTGAGTCTGATTGTTTCCTGAGAAGAAGAGGAGCTGGCAAGAGAAGCTGAAAATGAGTGGAAAGAGAGGAAGCATAAAATGTAGGAAATGATAGCATCACAAAATCTAAACCAGTAAAGAAAATATCACAGGGAACAGTCAGACATTTCAAATGCTGCAGAGAAAGACATACCTAAGATTTTATTACATCTAAATTCTATTTACTCTATTGGACTTTAATAGTCTTTACTCCAGCAGCAGGCACTTATGAGCTCACTTTGTTGTGTTGACTTGCTTGTGTACATGCCCTCAGTCATACTCATTTACATAACATCTGCGCAGCATTTTCTGCTACGTATGGTCTCCTCAACCAGACTCAAACTCTTCAAAGCTAGATTTGTATTTTTTGCCCTAAATAATAAACTTTTTATTTTCTACTTTCCTACATCTTTTTGAACACACACAGAGCACCGCCCCCAACAAACACACACACACACATAAAAACTAGGTAAACAAGGAGAACATCAATAAGGATACGGCCTACAAAAGTCAATAAGGACAGAGGTACAAATGTTACATTTGTAACAGAATTTTTAAAAGATACTTTATGTAATTTTGAACATAAATTGTCCTTTGAAATTTTTGTTACCAATGGTTTATCCAACAGCATATACATTTACGTGCTTCTAAGAAGAGCTTTGTTTTGATTAATTTTAAATTATATTCTTGCCACAGGAAATGATAAAACATTATCTCTTTGGAATGTAATATGAGCTGCTCTTTTAATTTACCAACAGGGTATCTTACAGATGTTACCTTAAAGGAAATTTTTAAAAAATAATTTTCATTGTTTACTTCTATTAATTCAGTAAGTAAACTATTTCCCATTGTTTTTTTTGTTTGTTTGTTTGTTTTATTCAGTTACTTCAGTAATTTCTACCCAGATGAGTAGAAATAAGTGAGTCTCTTATCTTGAAATAGATCATTTTTATGGTTGCAGAGATTATCAATGTTTTATAAAAGCTTGGCTTTTAGTCCACCATATCTATAATGGAGCATTTTCCTTTTTAAACCCCAAAAGGCAACATTTAAAGTTTATATGATGAAGTAAATCATCCCCATTACAACGCCTCCTTTGTTTCCTTAAAGAAACCCAGAAATAAACTTTCATAGTGAAAAAAATCCCAAAGGGTCTTTAAAAATATTGTAATACAGATTTGTGCATGATGAGTATACAAAATAATTGATAAGTGATGAAAGTAAATCTTCATTGTGTTATTATATAAAGTGACTAATTGTGCATCCTGAAGTCTTCATCTTGGCCTTAATTTGGAGGACTACTTTCAGTTGATGCTTCTGCCTCTTATTTATCTGAGAAAATAGGAGCAATTCATGTGGTCCATCCCCAAAACAGCAAACTTACTTACCTCTAAATCTATGTTTATATTCTGCTTTCCCTGCTGTTACTGGAGATGAACTGTAAAAGGAGTCCTACTTCCTGCCAAAGCCCAGGGCCTCTCTGGATCCTGTCCCTTTATACACACTCTGTCCATCTGCAATTGTTCCTTCTCTTTCCTGTATCATCCAACTTTCCCTCTCTTCGGCCATCAAGAAAGCAAATCTTTGCATCCAACTCTTATTCCATCTGCCACTCCCTTTCTCTGCTTCCATTTTTAGCAAAAAATTACCTTATGAGATTTATTTATACTCACTGTGTCCAAAGCTTCTTTTTCCTTTCCTCATGAATTAACACAGTCATGTTTTTTTCCTACCACTGTATCATCAGCTCTTATCAAGCCACTAATGACCTTTACATTGCCATATTCAGTGGTTAGTTTCCACCCTCATTTTATGTAGTCTACCAGTGTCTGTAGACAGAGAATGATTCTTGAAATACTCACTCACTTGAGACAAAGAAGAATGGTTCCTTGATACTTTTCTTACCTCACTGGCCATTCCTCAGTTTACTTTGTTGCTACCTCTTTATTTTTCCAACTTGGAAACTTTGGCATTACTCAGAGCCAAGTCACTCTTCAGGTTCATTCTCTATGTGATATTCATCAGTCTCATGGGCTTTGACATCATCTACCACTCATGACTTCTGTATGTGTATTTCCAGTTCACACCTCTTCCCTGGGCTCCAGATTTATATAGCCAGCTGCTTTTTCCCCATCTCCATTTGAGTGTCCAAGAGTCTTCTTAAAACTGCAAATCAACGTTTTGATTCCTCTCTCAAAACTTCCACTTCTTTATTCTTGCCTCAGCAAGTTGTACATCTATTCCTCTAGTTGCTCAGACCAAGAAACTTGGAATAATCTTGATAATTCTTCCTATCTATGAAAAATATACCTTAAGAAATATGTCCAGGACCTAATCATCTCTCGTTTTTCTCCAATACAACCATTATAGTACAAACCAACAACAACTCCTTTTCCTTTGATCTGCTTTTTCTTTGGAAAACTTGTCAACACCTGATGTTCCAGGTTGAATTGTGCTGCCCCCTCCCCTCCAAAGGCTTCCCTTGTGGCTCAAGCTGGTAAAGAATCCACCTGCAATATGGGAGACCTGGGTTCAGTCCCTGGGTTGGAACGATCTCCTGGAAGAGGGAAAGGCTACACATTCCAGTATTCTGGCCTAGAGAATTCTACGGACTGTATAGTCCACGAGTCACAAAGAGTTGGACATGACTGAGTGACTTTCACATCTCCCTTCCAAAAAATACATTGAATTCCTAACTCCCAGTACCTAAAAATGTGACTTTATGTGGAAAGAGGGTTCTTGTGGATATAATAGTTAAGAAGAAGTCATTCTGGAGAAAAGTGGCTCCTGATCTATTATGACTGGTGTCCTTATATGAAGATGGCAATGTGAAAACACAGGGAAATACACAAGGAAGGTACCATTTGAAGATGGAGGCAGAAATTGGAGTTGTGTTGCCACAAGCCAAGGAACTCCTGGGCTACAAGCAGCTGGAAGAGGCAAGTAAGGTTCCCCCCCAATAGACTTTGGAGAAAACATGGCATGGCCAAAGCCTTGATTTTGAACAGTTAGCTTTAGGACTATGAGAAAATAAATGTCTGTTGTTTTAAGCCACTCAGTTTGTGGTACTTTGTTATGGCAGCCCTGGGAAACTGATACACTTGGCGTATTACATATTTCTTTTACATATTTATTTATGTACTTGTTCATTGTTTGTCTGCCGCAACTAAGCTGTGAGCTCCCTGATGACTGGGTTTTTTTTTTTTCTCCCCCCCATTGCTGCATTGCCTTACCTAAAATAGTGAGTGGCTAAACCTCAGAGAATCAGAGAAGGCAATGGCAACCCACTCTGGTACTCTTGCCTAGCAAATCCCATGGACGGAGGAGCCTGGTACGCTGCAGTCCATGGGGTCGCTAGGAGTCAGACACGACTGAGCGACTTCACATTTACTTTTCACTTTTATGCATTGGAGAAGAAAATGGCAACCCACTCCAGTGTTCTTGCCTGGAGAATCCCAGGGATGGAGGAGCCTGGTGGGCTGCCGTCTACGGGGGTCGCACAGAGTCGGACACGACTGAAGCGACTTAGCAGCAGCAAACCTCAGAGAATAGGTCTTAGATTCCATCCTATTTGTTAGGGAGAGTGTCTTTTAAACTTACTGTATTTTTAAAATCTGTTACTACTTGAAAAGAAGAAAATACTATTCAAAATTACCTGGGTAACAAAAATTTTAACAGAAAATCAGGACAAATTTCATTAAGAATGTGTAAAATACAAAGATAAAAGTCAATAATGCACAAAAGCAAGAAAAAAAACGCAGTGTTTAGATTGTCATTGTTAAAACTATCTTGCTACTCTGGCAAAAGTAAACTCAGGAGTAAATAAATCAAATGTTAATTAAAAATGTTTATCTAGAAAGGAGAGGAAAGATATGGTAGAAAAAACAAGAAGACTTTTCTAAATATTTTATGCTGTATAATTTTGATTTTGGAAACAAATGTTTCATCTTCCCCAAAAATCAGTTTAGAAAACAAACCCTGAAGTAATAGAAAGCAAATTAAATTATTTACCCCAAATGCATACCAATTGATTAAAATAACATGAAAAGAAAACAGTTATTTCAAGTTCCTCTGTCCTTTATAGGTTCCTCTGTCCTTGGGATTTTCCAGACAAGAATATTGGAGTGAGCTGCCATTTCCTCTTCAAGGGGATCTTCCTGACCCTGGAATTGAATCCATGTCTCTTACACTGGCAGACAGATTCTTTACCACTGAGCCACCTGAAAAGCCCTGTCCCCAGTGAAATATGTCCTAAGATAGATAGAGCTGCAAAGAAATATTCATCTTTTGTCTCATAGTGGCAATATTGGTATTGTTACTTTAAAATTATACTATATATATGATAGGGCAATGCCAATAAGTAATTATGTTACTACTCCTAGGAATCAAGGTTTTCAGTGTAAAAGGAAAGAGATATAAGCATAATATAAAATCAAAGAAGTTTTGTTTAAATCCTACCACCTTTATTTTTTGTTTACTTGTATTTACCTTTGAATTAGAAGAGCAACATTAATCTATTTAACTTAATTGCTTTTATTTTTCTAAAAATAAGTTCTTCTTAGCTTTGGTCACTGAAACTTCCTGGAAGCAAGAAGAGCTAAGAAAAATGAGTACATTCTCACCTAGTTTGTGACATTTAAAATCTAATCTCCATTAAAAAAAAAAAAAAGACCTAGATTTCTTATTATAGAAGAAAAATAACAGTTCCAGATCAGGGGCAAGAATTATATAATATGAGCCTGGGATATTTTGATGGATTTAAAAGAAAAGTTTCAATCAAATTGCATGATGTGTCAAATGGACCTAATAGTCAGCACAGTGGACCTCCAACTGACCAAAGATGGGACAATCAATTTAAGGACAAAAAGAATAATTAATCAATTGATTGAAACCATTAAATGTTATCTTATGAACTCTAAGTAATATTTTAAAAAAGAGAAAGAGAAGTGGGGAACAAAAGAGAATTCCACAGTGAGAGGGTGGGGGCAATGCTTCATTGGACACCTCTGAAAGTAGCTGGGCCCCATCTTATCTTGAAGACTGGGAAGTGAAAGGAAGGAAGTCAGCCCTGAGCTGCCTTTCCTTGTCTAAAGTGATTTGCAGGCTAATCCAATAACCCGATTGATGAGGAAAGAAAAGTTCTTCTTTGTAACTAAATTCCATAAACTTGTAATGGATGACAGAATTGGAAAAAAATCACTACCATTTTCAAACTCTAATGAAATAAGCGATTCAGGCAAAAAATCATTGATGGATGAATGATCAGGTGAATAGTTGATGGAGGGATCAGGCTGTCAACACTTGAACCCATTGATCAATCTTAGGAGCATTAATAGTGGGACTTAAGACACTATATACCTCCTGATATGAAGCACACAGCACCACGTATAAATTATCCCTGCTGTAAAATGCTGAATTTGAACCTGAAAAAGCATCTAGGGGTAATTGCAATGTTCAACAAATACAAAGTGAGAAAGGAAAAACTAAATGACACCACAAGAAAGCAAATAAACAAATGCAGACTGTGGGATATTCTTTAAATCAACTGACCCAGTTGGTTTTCTTTTTAAAACATGTCAAAGACAAAGAGGGAGAAAAGGAGAGAGCAGAAGAGAGGAGGAGGGGAAATGCTTTTGATCCCAAGAGGCTTCAGGGACATATCAAGAAAATGTCACATGTGGACCTTGTTTGGATCCTGACTCAAACAAAACAATTATAAAAAGATATTTTTGAGATCATTGGGGGAAATTTGATTATAGTATTGGGTATTAGATTATATTAAGGAGTAATTGTTAATTTTGTTAGGTGTGATAATGACATTGTAATTATGAAAGAAATGCCCATATTTACTTAGAAAAAATGTACCAAAATGTGTAGCAGTGAAATAACATGATATGTAGACTCTTTTAAATAATTCAGCAAAGAATAAAGAAGGATGTTCTGTGCTTAGTCTCTCAGTTGTGTCTGACTCTTTGCAACGCCATGGACTATAGCCCGCCAGGATCCTCTTGTCCATGGAGATTCTCCAGGCAAGAATATTGGAGTGGGTTGCCATGCTCACCTCCAGGGAATCTTCCCAACCCAGGGATTGAACCCAAGTCTCCCACATTGCAGGTGGATTCTTTACCATCTGAGCCACCAGGGAAGCTGTGGCAAAACCTTGATAATTATCAAATATAAGTGGTGGAGATATAGAGTTCATTGTGTTGTTTATTTGCCTGTGTATTTGAAATTTTTCATAATAGAACAATTTTGGTATTGAAGCAATAAG
This sequence comes from Capra hircus, assembly GCF_001704415.2. Taxonomy (NCBI): domain Eukaryota; kingdom Metazoa; phylum Chordata; class Mammalia; order Artiodactyla; family Bovidae; genus Capra; species Capra hircus. The sequence continues at coordinate 40,658,094 of NC_030818.1, read as the reverse complement.
AAATGCTTCTTCAGAGGAATTTAGGAGATGATTCTTTAAAGAAATTCCAACTGAGTGGAAGGGAGAAGGTAGATGTAAATATGTGCATGGAGCAAAGTGGAAATGAGTTTAGATTCTTCTACACAGAGTAGTTAAAGAAATAGAAGTGGCAGGACAAGTTGAGAGAAGATGGTATGTGCACTTCCTGTGTGCGTCTGTGTATGTATCTGTGTATGTTTGTGTTTTTAGCTTTACAAAGAACTGAGCATCAAAACATTTTGACAGGTTAAAAAAAAAAAAAAACAGTTAAAAGTAACAGACTCATCATTTTCTAGCTTTTAAAAGTCTTGAGGGTTTAGTTTACCCAAACAGTCTCATCACTTCCTCCCATGTTCACAGTAATCAAACAAGAATAACTGATTTAACTTAAAGCTGAAAACGTTTATGTTAGACCAAATTCAGGGCTTTTTGTCCAAACAAACCTTCTCCAAATCCACTTCTCCTCTCTATACACCACCCCTGGGCTCAGAGGGTAAAGCTGATGGGCTGTCTGCCCCCAGCTCTTTCCTCCACCAGTCTTCCTGACAGTCCTTTCATCCATCATTCACCCATAAAACATCTTCAGTGACTCCCATTGCCTTTGCAAGAGTAAGCAAATCCTTGAGCCTTAGTCTTTAAAGCTCTCCACTGCATAACTCCAATTTTACTTCTTTTATTGAATTTCTTAAAATCTTCCAATGAACCCTTTGCTCTAGCCAAGTTGTTCTACATGTGCTTGACCTAAGACTCCTGAAGCATTCCACCTTCCCCTACTGTACTCCTATTTGCTACTACAGACTCTGCTTAAAAATCATCTCCTAAAAGAAACCTTTGTGATCACTAATTTTTCCTTTTCTCTGAGCTTCTATCAGACTTGCTATGTAAAACATTCAGGTAGTGTTTATTAATTCATATTTTTATAATACAAATGGTTATTTGAAATAGCATATGATATGATAGTATGAAAAAAATAGTTAAGGATAAAACCAAGTTTTAATTTAATTTCAAAGATATACTGAAAAATATATTTGAATGAGATCCAAGGATGGCAGCTAGTCTTTGGCCATCTACTGCCTATATTAGTTTTAAATTGTTCACGTGCCTATATATTTACCACTGTTAACCGAGTATGTGCTCCTCAAGGACTAGAGTGATTAAACATTAATATGGGATGCACATAGATCAGTTTGGTGTGTCCTTAAAGATCGTCAAAAAGAGAAGACCTATTTATCCCACATGATAGATGTTCATCTCCTGAAAGCAGGACAGTGTTAAATGATCCCCAAAGTTCCTTCTAGTTATATCTTTTAGCAATAAAACTTCCATCTGCTAACAAAGTTCAGTAATATACAGAGAACCACTGCTCAAAGTGTGGTCCCTAGACCAGCAGCATTGGCATTACCTTGAAACGTAGTAGAAATGCAGAATTTCAGGTCCCATCCAAGATCTGCGAAATCAAAATCAAGATCTACTAACTCTGCATTTTATAAGATGACCTGGTGATTTGTGTGCACATTAAAGTTTAAGAGATATATATATATATATATACCTATATATACATATGTATATATAGATGGGGGCTAAATCATGCAGAGGCCTGTAGGCTATAATAGGGAAGTATTTGAAAAGTGCTGGGCTAAAAATATACATTTTTTTCCTCTATAAATATATATTTAGAATATTTTATCATAGAAACACTTAAACATATACAAGGAAAACAGAGTACATGTAAATATATACACACATATATGTACATATATACATATTTTATATGTATTTTAAAATACCATATATATAACCATATATGTAGTTTAAATATATTGAAGCATTTAATGTATTCATTAAAACACATCAGTAGTATGAAGGAAAATGTCTTTTTAAGAAAAGGATTATAGTTTACCAAAGTTTTGATATAAACCATTTGATTTCTGCTCCTCTAAAAACAGAATGCACCCAGAATAAATGTTCAATATATTCACTGGCAGTTGAAAAACGTAGCACTTAGATATTTACCAGATACATTTTAATGTGTTCATTGTTTAATCATATTTTAAAACAGCAAGCTAGATTGTCTTTTCATTATCAAAACTCCAGCATTTTGTTCAATCTTTTTCTTAATGGTCCAAATTTTACTCTTCGCAATCAAAAATAAAAGCATGTTCATTACTTATTTCCTTGCCTTGTTTACCTATTGATAGATTTTAAATGCTAGCAGATGTGTTCATACTTTTTGGTTTTAGTCATTTAAGCTACAAAACAATAGCTATGCTATATATTGGAGCTTCCCTGGTGGCTCAGATGGTAAAGAGTCTACCCGCAAAGTGGGAGAACCAGGTTTGATCCCTAGGTTGGGAAGATCTCCTTGAAAAGGAAATGGCAACCCACTTCAGTATTCTTGCCTGGAGAACCCCATGAATGAAACAGCCTGGAGGGCTACAGTCCATAGGGTCACAAAGAGTCAGACACAACTGAGCGACTAACACACACATGCTGTATATTTGTAAACTTTCTTCTAGCATGGAAAAAAAAGACTCTTGGTAATAACAGCCGAAAATTTTCATAAATGTTCAACCTCTCCTCAAATTACCATTAAAAAAACAAAAACAAAACAGAGAAATGAGTGTTTATGTAGAAAGCTGCTGATGGAGAAAGTTTTCCTGAAACATTAAAAAAATGAAGAAATACATTCTGAAGTTTTAGTTCATCCATAGTCTAATCTGGTTCTTAAAAATCTGCATGATATGAACAGACCATAAATATATTCATTTATCCATTCTTTGCTTCCATATACAAATATTTCTTATCTCACTAATACACGGCACGCAGAGGTCTAGGCAGCATATATCCACGTATAGAATAAAATAGAATGACCTTCCTGCCTTCATGGAGTTTAGCTGCTGCTGCTGCTAAGTCGCTTCAGTCGTGTCCGACTCTGTGTGACCCCATAGGCGGCAGCCCACCAGGCTCCCCCGTCCCTGGGATTCTCAAGGCAAGAACACTGGAGTGGGTTGCCATTTCCTTTTCCAATGCGTGAAAGTGAAGTTGCTCCGGAGTTCAGAGCCAGCCCTAAATGAGAGTAAATAATCGGAGAAAGGATGTAGCATGAGTATTTATTCCTGAGTCAGCAGAGGAAGAAAAAGAAGGCCAGACTTGGGACTTCCCTAGTGGCCCATTGATTAAGAATCTGCCTTGCAATGCAGGAGACGCTGGTTCAATTCCTGGTCTAGGATCTAAGACCCCGCATTGTTGTTGTTTAGTTGCTAAATTACCTCTGACTTTGCAACCCCATGCACCGCCAGGCTCTTCTGTCCATGAGATTTTCCAGGCAAGAATAATGGAGTGGGTTGCCATTTCCTTCTCTAGGGGATCTTCCCAACCCAGGGATCAAGCCTGTGTCTCCTACATTGGCAGGCAGATTCTTTACTGCTGAGCCACCAGTGAAGCCCAAGACCCTGCATGTTGCAGGGTAACTAAGCCCATGTGCTGCAACTGCAGAGCCTACTCGCCACAACTAGAGAGTCTAATGCTCTGCAACGAAAGACCCCACATGACACAACTAAGACCCTGCATGCCACGACTAAGACCAAACACAGCTAAATAAATAAGTAATTGAAAAAAAAAAAAGAAGACCAGACTGACAGAGCCAGGGCAAATCTGCAGGGGAGAGACACAAGGGAGAAGTAGGTGGGGGCTAAATCATACATGGCCCTTTGGACTACAAGGAAGTCTTTGAATAGTGCTGGGCTAAGAATATATATATTTTCCATCTATAAATATATATTATAAAATATTTTGTTATGAAAAAATTTAAACTTGTACAAGGAAAACAGAATTTGTAGTACAATGATTACTGTGTAACCTATTAATTATCCACTTTCAACAATCATTAATATTCTCCCCTATTGTTTTTTTACCTATACTTCCTCCATTTCCTATCTCTACCTGATTATTACTTTCTATTTCTATTTAAAGTAACATGTATATATTCTCAAGGATTCACCCATGTAACTCCTATCAAGGCATAGAGTATGTCCACCACCCAACAACTTTTAACCAGCTTTTTTGAGATAGCATTGACAAAGCAACAATTCACCCATTTAAAGTATGTAATTCAATGTTTTTTGGTAAATTTACACAGTTGCACTATTTAATTTGAGAAGATTGTTGTCTCCCCTAAAAGAACCTCTTTATGTTTTAGTAATTACTCCCTAAGGCCCTTCCCAATTCACTCAGTGTCTGGGCAACTACTAATCTACTTTCTATTTCTATAAATATACGCATTCTGGTATCTTGTATAAGTGGGGTCACACAATAGGCAGTCTTTTCTGACTGGCCTCTTTCACTCAGTGTATTGTTTTCAAGGTTCATTCGTGTCGTAGCATGTAATGGTACCTCAATTCCCTTTACTGATAAATATTAGTCCATTGTATTAACACACTACATATTATTGACCTATTCATCAGTTCCTAGAGAAGGAAAAGGCTACCCACTCCAGTATGCTGGCCTGGAGAACTCCATGGACTGTATATTCATCAATTAATGGACTTTGAGTTGGGTCTTCTTTTTAGATATTATGAACAAACATTGCTAAGAACAATCAAGTACAAGCTTTCATGTAGATATCCGTTTCTACTTCTACTGGGTATATACCTATGACTAAAATTGGTGGTGGTGGTGGTTTAGTTACTAAGTCATGTCCGACTCTTGTGACCCCATGGACTATAACTTGCCAGGCTCCTCTGTCCGTGGGATTCTCCAGCAAGAATACTGGAGTAGGTTACTATTTCCTTCTCCAATGACTGAAATTGCCAGGAGTGAAATTTTGAGGAACTGCCAAACTGTTTCCCAAAGTGGCTGCACAATTTTACATTCTTGCCAGCTGTATATGGTAGTTTCAATTTCTTCATATCCCTGCCAATATATTGTCTTTTATTATAGCCATCCTAGTGGACATGAATGGTGCCACATGTGGTTTTGATTTGTATTTTCCTAACATCTAAGAATGCTGACCTCTTTTCATGAGTTTATCATACATTTGTGTATCTTCTTTGGAGAAAAGCCAGTTCAAGGCCTTTGAGTATTTTTAGATCTGGTTATCTTGGAAGCAACAGTTAGAACTGGACATGGAACAACAGACTGGTTCCAAATAGAAAAAGGAGTATGTCAAGACTGTATATTATCACCCTGCTTATTTAACTTATATGCAGAGAACATCATGAGAAACGCTGGACTGCAAGAAACACAAGCTGGAATCCAGATTGCCGGGAGAAATATCAATAACCTCAGATATGCAGATGACACCACCCTTATGGCAGAAAGTGAAGAAGAATTAAAAAGCCTCTTGATGAAAGTGAAAGAGGAGGGTGAAAATGTTGGCTTCAAGCTCAACATTCAGAAAACGAAGATCATGGCATCTGGTCCCATCACTTCATGGCAAATAGATGGGGAAACAGTGGAAACAGTGTCAGACTTTATTTTGGGGGGCTACAAAATCACTGCAGATGGTGACTGCAGCCATGAAATTAAAAGACGCTTACTCCTTGGAAGAAAAGTTATGACCAACCTAGATAGTATATTAAAAAGCAGAGACATTACTTTGCCAACTAAGGTCTGTCTAGTCAAGGCTATGGTTTTTCCAGTGCTCATGTATGGATGTGAGAGTTGGACTGTGAAGAAAGCTGAGCGCAGAAGAATTGATGCTTTTGAACTGTGGTGTTGGAGAAGACTCTTGAGAGTCCCTTGGACTGCAAGGAGATCCAACCAGTTCATTCTGAAGGAGATCAGCCCTGGGATTTCTTTGGAAGGACTGATGCTAAAGCTGAAACTCCAGTACTTTGGCCACCTCATGCGAAGAGTTGACTCATTGGAAAAGACTCTGATGCTGGGAGGGATTGGGGGCAGGAGGAGAAGGGGACGACCGAGGATGAGATGGCTGGATGGCATCACGGACTCAATGGACGTGAGTGTGAGTGAACTCTGGGAGTTGGTGATGGACAGGGAGGTCTGGCGTGCTGTGATTCATGGGGTCTCAAAGAGTCGGACGAGACTGAGTGACTGAAGTGAACTGAACTGAACTATCTTTTTATGATTGCATTATAAGAGGTCTTGATATATTCTATATATAAATAACTTATCAAATATATGTTTTGCAAATGTTTTCTACTATTCTGTGGTTGCCTCTTCATTTTCTTGATATTTGTGGCATGAGAACTTTAATTTTCATAATAGTTTATTTACTTTTTCCTTTCGTCATTTGTGTTTTTTGTTGTCATATCTAAGAAACCATTGCCTAAACTGAGATCATGAAGATTTATTCCTATGTTTTCTTCTAAGAATTTGATAGCTCTAGCTCTTACATTTAGATTGAAGTCTATTTTTAGTTAAGTTTTGAGTATGGTGAAAGAAATTGGTTTACTTTCATTCTTTGGCATGTGAATATCCAGTTGTCCCAACATTGTTTGTTAAAAAGATTATTCTTTGCCTCTTGAATTTTCTTGAAACTATTGTCAATTGAGCATAAATTTGGGGATTTATTTTGGACTCTCATTTCAACTACATTCATCTATGTAATCTTTCCTTATGCCAGCACCTCTCTGTCTTGATCACTGTAGCATCACCCAACAATACCCCCTTTAAAATGATCACTCCATCAGTGTTGTATGAAATGGTTTGAGGAGAGACAAAGGTGGAACCCAGGAGAATGATTAATAAGTGATTACAGTAGTGCCTGTGGAGAAATCCTGGTGACATATGTTGGTGTCACTGCAAGGGCATAAAAGTGGACAGGTGTATTTTGGAGATGTTGGTAATTAAAGACATAACAGAAATGACTTCTGGGTGCCTTTCCTAGACCTTAAAACTCCTCAGACCTTCATTTGCTCCTTCTTGTTATTCATATTCCTTTCTAGGGCTCAGATGCTCACCTAACTGGAAAGACTATCTCTGAGTCCTGCTTCTAATTCCCTTCAAACTTCCTGACCCCATCGTAGTTTTACTCTGTAAAATTACCTTGCTTCTTTTGTCTCATTTAGGAGTGTGAGAAATTCTCTCTCAGTCTTACTCTCTGACCCTCCCTCCCTTTCTCTCTCTTTTTAAAACTGGTTTACTGTTTGTTTTCCTCAAATTATAAGTTTGCATTCCTCAACTTCTTACTAGTTCTATAAGAAAGGATTCCTTATCAGCTTTTTTCACCTCCATACTTATGGAGTGGTTACCTGGTACTGCTACTTGAACTACATTGCTTCTCTCAAAAATTATACATATTAATACACTGAAGCCCTAACTCCAAGAGTGAGAATATTTGGAGACGAAGTATTTGAGAGGTATTAACAATTAGGTTTAGATGTGGTGATTGAGAGTAGGGCCCTCATGACAAGATTAGTGTCTTATGAGACCCCAGAGAGCTTTCTCTCTCTGTCCCTCCCTGTATCTCTATCTCTGTTTCTCCCCCATGAGAGAACACAGGGAGAATGTTGCCATCTACAAGCCAGAAAGAGAGCCCTCGTAAGGAAAGTGAATCAACTAGTACCTTAGTCTTGGACTTCCCAGCCTGCAGAATTGTGAGACAGAAATTCTTGTTATTAAAACTATCAAGTACACAGTAGTTTATTATGGAAGCACAAACTGACTAACAAAGCTGGATGAAAGAAGATGCATATATATATGTGTACATATATATATATGTGAGTGAAGTGAAAGTCACTCAATCATGTCTGAATCTTTGCGATTCCGTGGATTATACAGTGGGATTCTCCAGGCCAGAATGCTGGAGTAGGTAGCCTTTCCCTTCTCCAGCGGATCTTCCTAACCCAGGGATCAAACTCAAGTTTCCTGCATTGCAGGTGGATTCTTTACCAACTGAGCTATCAGGGAAGTATATATGTATATATATATAATAAATGAGGCTTCCCTGGTGGCTCAGACGGTAAAGCGTCTGCCTACAATGTGGGAGACCCAGGTTCAATCCCTGGGTTGGGAAGATCTCCTGGAGAAGGAAATGGCAATCCACTCCAGTACCCTTGTGTGGAAAATCCCATGGACGTAGGAGCATGGTGGGCTACAGTCCATGGGGTTGCAAAGAGTTGGACACGACTGAGTGACTTCACTTCAAAATGAATTCCAAAGTGCAGAAGATTGAAGGTTGTTTTGGGGAAAAAAATATACTTTGGTGAGTTTTTAATGTTTACTTACTATGTAAACCTAAAACAATGCATGGTATCAACTAAGGGGTTAGAAAGAGAAGACAGTCCAAGACAATTTCCTAAAGGAGCCCATGAAGGAATAGGTAGAGGGCAGGTGAAAAATCAGCCAAGGCTACAGTTTATTTCAAGAAAAAGAAGGTATCAATAGTACCAAATGCTATTGAGAAGCCAAGTAAAAATGACTGTTAACTGGATCATTAATTCATTGGATATTTACTAAACACTTACTGTGCAGAAATCTGGAACTGGTGGATGGGGAACATGCGCAAAAGATAACTACAGTATGTAATGGTGTATGACCCAAGTCGAAGAAGCAAAGTGACGTGAAGTCGCTCAGTCGTGTCCGACTCTGCGAGTGCTAACTGAGTGCTAAACAGTGGCACAGGGAACAGTTACAGAACACAATCATTATGTATTAATTTAAACTCAAAATCTCCTCTGTGACAGGCTGAAGAGTGGGATGGGGAAGGAGATGGAAGGGAGGTTTGAGAGGGAGGGGACATGGATGTACCTATGGCTGATTCTGTAAAGCAATTATCCTTTAATTAAAAATTTAAAAAATGTATATATTTCCCTAAAAATAAGTTGAGATATCATCCAGTGATCCTGAATCATTAGAGCCTTCAACCCCTCACTTTACTTCAGTTCAGTTCAGTTCAGTCGCTCAGTCATGTCTGACTCTTTGCGACCCCATGAATCACAGCATGCCAGGCCTCCCTGTCCATCACTAACTCCCAGAGCCCACCCAAATATGTCCATCGAGTCAGTGATGCCATCCAGCCATCTCATCCTCGGTCGTCCCCCTCTCCTCCTGCCCCCAATCCCTCCCAGCAACAGGGTCTTTTCTAATGAGTCAACTTCACATGAGGTGGCCAAAGTACTGGAATTTCAGCTTCAGCATCAGTCCTTCCAATGAACACCCAGGACTGATCTCTTTTAGGATGGACTGGTTGGATCTCCTTGCAGTCCAAGGGACTGTCGAGAGTCTTCTCCAACATCACATTTCAAAAGCACAGTCAGCTTTCTTTATAGTCCAACTCTCACATCCATACATGACCACTGGAAAAACCATAGCCTTGACTAGACGGACCTTTGTTGGCAAAGTAATGTCTCTGTTTTCGAATATGCTATCTAGGTTGGTCATAACGTTCCTTCCAAGGAGTAAGCATCTTTTAATTTCATGGCTGCAGTCATCATCTGCAGTGATTTTGAAGCCCCCCAAAATAAAGTCTGACACTGTTTCCCCTGTTTCCCCATCTATTTCCCATGAAGTGATGGGACCAGATGTCATGGTCTTCATTTTCTGAATGTTGAGCTTGAAGCCAACATTTTCACTCTCCTCTTTCACTTTCATCAAGAGGCTTTTTAGTTCCTCTTCACTTTATGCCATAAGGGTGGTGTCATCTGCATATCTGAGGTTATTCATATTTCTTCCAGCAATCTTGATTCTAATTGTGCTCCTTCCAGCCCAGCGTTTCTCATGATGTACTCTGCATAGAAGTTAAATAAGCAGGGTGACAATATACAGCCTTGGTGTACTCCTTTTCCTATTTGGAATCGGTCTGTTGTTCCATGTCCATTTTTAACTGTTGCTTCCTGACCTGCATACAGGTTTCTCAAGAGGCAGGTCAGGTGCTCTGGTATTCCCATCTCTTTCAGAATTTTCCACAGTTTCTTGTGATCCACACAGTCAAAGGCTTTGGCATAGTCAATAAAGCAAAAATAGATGTTTTTCTGGAACTCTCTTGCTTTTTCCATGATCCAGCGGATGTTGGCAATATGATCTCTGGTTCCTCTGCCTTTTCTAAAACCAGCTTCAACATCTGGAAATTCATGGTTCACGTATTGCTGAAGCCTGACTTCAGAATTTTGAGCATTACTTTGCTAGCGTGTGAGATGAGTGCAATTGTGCGGTAGTTTGAGCATTCTTCGGCATTGCCTTTCTTTGGGATTGGAATGAAAACTGACCTTTTCCAGTCCTGTGGCCACTGCTGAGTTTTCCAAATTTGCTGGCATAATGAGTGCAGCACTTTCACAGCATCATCTTTCAGGATTTGAAATAGCTCCACTGGAATTCCATCACCTCCACTAGCTTTGTTCGTAGTGATGCTTTCTAAGGCCCACTTGACTTCACATTCCAGGATGTCTGGCTCTAGATTAGTGATCACACCATTGTGATTATCTGGGTTGTGACGATCTTTTTTGTACAGTTCTTCTGTGTATTCTTGTTCAGTTATGTGGGAAGAAAAAGATATTCATCCAGATATGCCATAAGTTTATTTTTCACTAAGCTAAAAAAAAAAAATGTATCTTGAGAAGAACATAATAGAATAGCTGAGGTTGGAGGAGTTTAAACATTTGTATTGAAAATAACCTCATTTTCCTCCAAAGGCAAAATCTGGCTAGAAAAGTCCTCTTCCCTGTGCTTTGCCCAGGCTACAAGAGGGGGACTATCAGCCATAATTAGAGCTGTGGGGCTAAGTCCCCACACATTTCATTGAATACTTATCCTTGATAAAATGTCTGTAGACATAACGAATATAACAGACACATTAGAATTATGGACTGTAAAAAATATTGCAGTATGAATTATTTGTCAAGAAATAAAAGATGCATTGTAATTTGCCAAGACACAACTGTCTAATGTGTTTCCTTTAAAAAAAAAAAAAAGAAAAAGTGCTTGCTTGCAAAATATTTGGGAAAAGTAAATTATCTATTACTATTGCATGCTAGCTAATTGTCAGTAATAATCCCTTTCAATTACTACGGTGAAGTAGGTCAGCCAATTTTTAGTGCTTATGAAATTCGCAATTTAGAGCCAGGCAGCATATCGGCAAGTTAGGTTTTAATATGACTGAGTAAATGGGCTTCCTTTCAGTCCTCTTAACACTAAACGTGGATGTAGATCAGTTGTAATATCTAAAAACAATTATGCTTAGTTTTATTTATACTATTTTTTAACTACTTGTAATAAGATTTCTTTCTTAACCCCCATGAATTCATTTTTTAATAAATAGATTTTATTATTTGTGAAGTAAAAGTTGCTCAGTCGTGTCTGACTCTTTGCAATCCCATGGACTGTAAAGTCCATGGACTTCTCCAGGCCAGAATACTGGAGTAGGTAGCCTTTCCCTTCCCCAGGGGATCTTCCCAATCCAGGGATCAAACCCAGGTCTCCCGCACTGCAGGCGGATTCTTTACCAGCTGAGCCACAGTGGATTATTTGAGAGAAGTTTTAGGTTTAGAGAAAAATTAGACAGTACAGACAGTTCCCATGTATCCCATCCCCCGATTTGCCAATCATTTTCATTTACCAAAATTCTCCTTTGAGGGAGTCTTTGGCGGCTTAGGATGCTAAGACTATCTTTGTGCAGTTGTATTAATGTGACCACCTTCCTGCCATATTGACCCCCGTAATCTGCCTGCTGTTTCCAGTATTGTGTCCAACAACGTTTCTTCTACAGTTTGGTTCCCACAGCTATTGGAGAGCTTTAGATTGGCCATTTTGATGAGTGACCCTTGCAGCAGCAGGTTTGAAGGCTGTGTTGGAGCAGAGAGAGTCTGGGAGACGGAAAACCACAGTCCAGGCAGAACTGCTGAGGGACTAAACATAAAGCAGTGGTAACTGGGATGGAAAGGAAGAAACATACTGAAAGAGTTTGGGGGTAAATTTCATGTGACCTAGCACTGAGTTAGCTGTGCGCAATGAAGGAAGAGTAGGAAAAAGTCCTGAATTTCTGCCTCGGGCTACTGGTGTGGTCATTAACAGAGATGGGGAAATTCGAGAATAGGAACAGACTTTTAGAGGTCAAAAATACTGACTTGCCATACTGAAAGAAATTCCAAGTGAAGATGCTCAATCTGCAGTTGAAATAGGGGTGCATCCCCAAGGAAAGCTCTCAGGACACGTTCAAAGCTGTGTGGGTCATCATCAGTGTAGAGTGAAAAACAGACACAGCTGAGCATGGGTCGGGCCAGGGAAGCTGTGGCACGAGAGAAAGAAAAGGTCCATTTGTATTTCTCCAAATCTATGGGTCTTGAGGGCATTTGCAGATAGCAGAAGAATGGGAGTGCTCAGCAATCTCATTCTAACTCCAGCTTTCTCACCTAACTGAGTGGACTTCGGCAAGTCATTTCATATTTCTGTCTGTCTGTCTCTCTGTCCCCAACTGAAAAGAGATAATGAAGTTTGCCTACTTTACTTCATGTGTCAGTCATAAGAGATGATGAATTAATAAATGTGAAAAATGTTCTCAGAAATTAAATACCAGACATTATCTGTCTCTGGGGGTTGGGAGCACTTTGGACAACTGGGAAGGGAGAAGGGAGAAGAAAAAGTGCAATTGTGAGGTAGTTTGAGCATTCTTTGGCATTGCCTTTCTTTGGATTGGAATGAAAACTGACCTTTTCCAGTCCTGTGGCCACTGCTGAGTTTTCCAAATTTGCTGGCATAATGAGTGCAGCACTTTCATAGCATCATCTTTCAGGATTTGGAGAAGGAGAAGCAAGGAAGGCTGCAGGGCAGACCTAGAAAAGTACTACGATAATCAGTGTTAAACAGCCAGCAGCTTCATTGGTTGTAATCCTCCATTCTGTCAAGGACTGTTATGGGTTGAAGAGTGTGTCTCCCAGAAAGATAAGCGAAGTCCTAACCTCAAGTATCCCAGAAACTAACTTTATTTGGAAACAGAGTGGCTGTAGATATAGTTAGCCAGGATGAGGTCGTTCTGGAGAAAGGTATACCCTTAATCTAATATATGTGCTGTGTCATGTCTGACTCTTTGTGACCTCATGGACTGTAGCCCACCAGGCTCCTCTGTCCATGGGATTTTCGAGGCAAAAATACTGGAGTGTGTTGCCATTTTCTTCTCCAGGGGATCTTCCTGACCCAAGGAGCAAACCTGAGTCTCCGGCATTGCAGGCAGATTCTTTACCACTGAGCCACTGGGAAAGCCCCCAATCTAAATAAGACTCGTGTCCTTAAGATGATGACCACGTGAAGACAGAGACACAGGGAGAATGCCATGTGAAGATGGAAACAGAGACCAACTGGGGTTATGCGGCTTCTAGCCAGGGAGTGGCAGAGCTAGGGGGCAAACCACCAGAAGCCAGGGAAAGGTAAGGAAGGCTTCTCTCTTGTAAAGTCTCAGAGAGAGCTTGATTCAGAGAAGCTTGATTCAGACTTCTGGCTTCCAGAACTGGAAGGCACTAAATTTGTGTTCTTTCGAGCCTCCCAGTTTGTGGCCCTTTGTAACAGCAGCCTTCAGCTCAGTTCAGTTCAGTAGCTCAGTCATGCCTGACTCTTTGTGACCCCATGAATCGCAGCACACCAGGCCTCCCTGTCCATCACCAACTCCCGGAGTTCACTCAGACTCATGTCCATCGAGTCAGTGATGCCATCCAGCCATCTCATCTTCTGTCATCCCCTTTTTCTCCTTCCCCCAATCCCTCCCAGCATCAGGGTCTTTTCCAATGAGTCAACTCTTCACATGAGGTGGCCAAAGTATTGGAGTTTCAGCTTTAGCATCAGTCCTTCCAATGAACACCCAGGACTGACCTCCTTTAGGATGGACGGGTTGGACCCCCTTGCAGTCCAAAGGACTCTCAAGAGTCTTCTCCAACACCACAGTTCAAAACCATCAATTCTTCAGCACTCAGCTTTCTTCACAGTCCAACTCTCACGTCCATACATGACCACTGGAAAAACCATAGCCTTGACTGCCTTAGGAAACAAATATTGAATTAAACACTTTCTGTTTAGAAAAGTCTTTAATAGAGCTCAAGGTTTCTGTTACAAAGCAGGTGAATAAAATAAAAAGGGTAGCAGGTAACATATATTTGGGGGAAAAATGTAATTTTTCTCTCAATTGCACAGATGGATTGCATAAGCAAGTTAAATAGTCACTCTTCCCAGTGCTGTGCTTAGTAGCTCAGCTGTGTCAACTCTTTGCGACCCCATGGGCTGTAGCCTGCCAGGCTCCTCTGTCCATGGGATTCTCTGGGCAAGAACACTGGAGTGGGTTGCCATGCCCTCCTCCAGGGGATCTTCCCAACCCAGGGATCGAATCCAGGTGTCCTGCATTGCAGGTGGATTCTTTACTGACTGAGCCACCAGGGAAGCAGGAGACATTATTTATTCCAGGCATTAAAGCATGAAGTTGGCTAATTAGGCAATCCGATCAGCCTCAATCTGATAGTTCATTGGAGATGAAATAAGTGTCTCAAATGCCTTTCCAAAATCCAGAGATGTGAGATGAGGATGTGGCCTGGGTGTCATTTCTGCCTATGTAAGCCTTGAAATTACATTGATTCATTATTAGGTGGTGCTTCCTACCGCTGTTGGAATAGGACAGAAAGGACATCATAATTCATGTCAGGAACTCAGCATCTTTTTCCTTCATGGATTACCACCCCCACCCCCCCACCTTGCTGACATCAAATGGCCTCACTTATCTCAGGGCTAGACAGGTGGCCCTTACAAGTTCTTGTCTCCAGCCCAGCCCATCTAAATGGTTTCCAAACATGCTATGGGTAAGAAAGTAGAATATTTGTCTCCTGTGTTAAGCACACTAGAGGGCAGTACTTCAGGCAGTTGTCTTACTCTCATATGGAGCAAGCCTACTAGAGGATTAAACCACTACAAACAAAAGCAGGGACAAGTGATGGAGAGAAACATAGACACAAGATATCATTGGAACCAGTAACTTCAGCTATGCCTTGAAGCCCTAACATCCACTTGGATTTTCTAGTTACATAAACCAGTGAATCAAAGTCCGTATAGTCAAGGCTATGGTCTTGCCAGTAGTCACTCACGGATATGAGAGCTGGACAATAAGGAAGGCAGAGCGCCAAAGAATCGATGCTTTCGAACTGTGGTGCTGGCAAAGACTCTTGAGAGTCTCTTGGAAAGCAAGGAAATCAAACCAGTCAATCCTAAAGGAAATCAACCCTGAATACTCTTTGGAAATACTGATGCTGAAGCAGAAGTTCCAATAATTTGGCCACCTGATGTGAAGAGCCCACTCACTGGAAAAGACCCTGACACTGGGAATGATTGAAGGCAAGAGAAGAAGAGGGTGACAGAGGAGGAGATGGTTGCATAGTTTCACTGATTCAATGGACATGAACTTGGGTAAACTCAGAGAGATGGTAAGGAACAGGGAAGCCTGGCATACTGCAGTCTGTGGGTTTGCAACGAGTCAGACACAACTTGGGGAGGTGGAAGGGGGGTTCATGTTTGGGAACTCATGTACACCTGTGGTGGATTCATGTCAATGTATGGCAAAACCAATACTGTATTGTAAAGTAAAATAAAGTAAAAATTAAAATTAAAAAACAACAACAGCAGCAAACTGCTCTCTTTTTTCCTTTACCTAGTCTGAGATGAGTTTTATGATTGTAAAACCTCCCTGGCTTCCAGTTTTCTCATCTATAAATTAAGGGGATTATCCTTGAACTTCTACCATCATCGTGAGCAGAACATACCCTGGCTGAACTATTTTTTTTAATGGAATATTAACTAATTAAGAGAGTCTAAGGATGTTTAAGACAGTTAATTTTATACACTCTCAAGTCTAAGACTGGAACATTAATAGGTAATTGCTTTCCCCTTATATCGCCACAAACTCAACTTCCTTGTTAGCATCTCTGGCCTCTTGTTATGGAAAGTCTAAAATTGTCACCATTTTTATTTTCACATTTCTCTCTTCTCTAGGAAAAAAAAAAGTTGCATTTATTAGGCACCAATGGAAATAAAATTAGTAAAAGAAGTGAAAATATCAGCTTGACCCCTTGAATTTTAGTGCCAGAATGTAACTCAGAGGTTATCTAGTTCAATTTCCTCCCTTAACAGGTGAGAATCCTGAGGTCCAGAGAGTCTCATGACCTGTTAAAGACCTCTGAGCTAATGTCAAATGGGACTGGAACCCCATGCTTTTTAATTCTTACCTTATCATTCCTTCTGTTATGATAAACCTCTCCTGATGTTTACCACATTTGGAAGGATTCAAAGCTAATACTCCTAGCATCACTCTTTCTAAACTTTTAAGTGTATTTGGGGCTTTTGAAAACTGTGAGCTTGAATATCAGAGTTTCTTCTTGTCCAAAAATATGAAGAACAAATAGAAGCAGCCACTAAACCTGATGCTTTGTTATTAGCCTATTTTACGTTGCAAACATTTCTTATTCCAGAAGAGTACAATGTTTCTGCCATTTAAAAAAAACACACACACACCAGATTTTAGTCACCATTCCATCTCTTCCTTTTATGACAGCAATTTTTTAAAGGTTGAGCAGAGTTACCCCCACACCTGTTTCTTTTAAACTGAAAGGGACCCAGCTGCACTCTGCAGGGAAATCACAAAGACAACTGGAGATCTTGTCAATTTACATTCAAGCTTGGCTGGAGAAAAGTGGATAGCTGATTTGAGGAGATAAGGGAATAAGTACATTTACCTGAAGATGAGCGTGGCTCAGCTCAAGAGACCAGAGATAATGAGGGAGGCTTCCTTCGGTTTGGTGAGGAAAGCCATGATTCTGTAACATCAATCAAGACAGTTTTATCTGATTGCTAAGTTTCAAGAAAACCAGTGAACATTTAAAATAACTATACAGAAAGAGGAAAAAGGAGATAAAAGAAGGTACTATCATTCTCTGTTATGGAAAGTTCTAAACTAGAGCCCGCAATGGTATGAAATTAATGTTAAATTTCAAAGTTATCATAATGAAGTAGTGAATTTAGGTTAATTTTATAAGAACAGAGGATCCCCCTGTAGATTTCCAGACTTGCCTGCAAGAGATTTTGATCCTGGTTCAAGGCACATCAGGCTTTCCCAATGGTTCTACAGTAAAGAATCTGCCTGAAATTCAGGAGACACAAGAAATGTCGGTTCAATCCCTGGGTGGGGAAGATGGAAATGGCAACACACTCCACTATTCTTATGTGAAAAATCCCATGAACAGAGAAGCCTGTCAGGCTATAGTCCATGGAGTCACAAAGGGTCAGACACAACTGAGCACTCTCACCTTCAATGCACATTGAAGAGAAACAGGGCATTGGCTTGCAAGGGCTGGGATGACAAAGTGAGCTCCTTCAAAACTGAATGTATTTTAAAAGTCTCAGTGAGAATAACCACATCATACATTCTTATCACACTTCATATATAGATGTTCAATAAATGTGGGTTAAAATCATTTGCCTTATATTTATTAGCCGGTATCATTTTACCTCCTCTTTCACCTGTAGACTAGCTGTAAGCAGCTCATTATTTTACAATAGGCGGCAACCAGGGGCATAATCTGAATGTTGAGAGAACTTCTTCACCCCTTCTACAAGTGCACACACACAAACACACATTAATATACATACTTTGTGCAAAAAGTCCATACTAACTTGGCTTTAATGACTCACTCGTGGGCAGGAAAGATTCTGCCTGATGAATCCATTACTTTTGCCTACTGGGGAAAAATGCAATTTTAGAGAGTATCAGAAAACTTGAAAACATAGAGTCAGTTGGGATCATGGTACCATATCAAGGTACCTGTGTCAAGATGCTTGGAATTGATGGGGAGGTTCCCAAAGAAAGGAGAGAAATGCTGAATGTCAGATTATATAAGCAACAAAAGGGAACTACCACCTCCTTCTCAATTAACTTCACTTAAATATTTTAAAAATACCAATCATGTGGAAAGGATATGCCACAGTATTAATCATCTCTATATTTAAGGTCCCTACTCTATGATTAAGAACATAAAATAGCACATCTAAAATATTAAAATACACAAACAATGAATGGCAATGACTAATGACTAGTCCAGGCATTAGAGACCACAAACGTTTGAAGATTAATGATATTATTTCAAGATGGGTGTAGAGAGTGGAGTTCAAATAAGGCTTCAGTACAAGATGAGTCTTGACTACAGCTTCAAGGAAGGTAGGCTGCAAATAGAGAGGATGGGAAGAAACGCCACATTTCCTCACTGTGCTCATAAGAGCATAATGTGGAGGTGAGGAAAGGCTGGAAGCTTGTGTATAGGGCAAGGAAGAGACTAGCAGTAACACAAGGAGGAAGATTCTTGAAATGTTATATATAACAGAGGCCGGAGTGATAAGCTGTGAGATTTTCTCCATGTAGATCATGGGCAGTCTATATTATACATATATTTATTTATTTTATGACAATGTCCCATCGACTCTTAAAATATATATTTGTGTGTGTGTGTGTGTGTGTGTGTGTGTGTGTGTGTGTGTGTGTTTATTTGGCTGGGCCAGGTCTCAGCTCTGGCTTGCGGGATTTTTAGTTGCAGCATTTGACCTCTTAATTGCAGCCTACAAACTCTTAGTTGTGGCATGCAGGATCTCATTCCCTGGACAGAGAACAAACCTGTGCCCCCTGCCTTGGGAACATGGAGTCTTAGCCACCGGACCATGAGGGAAGTTCTGGGGAGTCATTTTAAAAGAAAAATATCTCATTCATGTTAGTATGGTTGTTCAGCTTTCAATTACCTAGCCCCCTCCCCAGAAGGATGTTCTGTGAAATGTCTGAGCTGAGAAGTCTCCCTGCAGTTAATGGCATTTAAAGAAGCTCGGACCATATGTCCATCTGGATAGTGAAAAGAATCCAGGGTCAGATTTGGAGTGTGAAGGATACACAGACTCTTGCCATCAATGTCATTTAGTTTCCCATAACCTGATCTTTTAAAAACATTTCTCCTCCCAGCAACAGTTTGTATTTCTAAATAGGGTGAAAAAACTTTATGTCTCTCTGAGTCACCCATCACCGAGCACTTTTTCTCCCACTTTGAATCAGCAGGGGGATCTTTCTGCTTTTCTGTTCTTGCCTATTTTATAACGTGATGAAGGAAGCAGCAGATCCTCTCGAAAACGCTGGGGACTGCTCTCTTTAGGGGGCCTAATTGTATAAGGACTTCCCGTGTGAGCATTTACCTGTTTTTCCTTGCTACATGTTCATTCCCTATTGAATCTTCTGTGGGAACAATGAAGTGCTAGCCCTCCACCCTTTGCTTCCCACCCACCGTCTTTCACAGTCACAAAAGAAACAAATAGTTCTTTTTCTTCCTTTATAGCCACTCCTATGGGCTAAATTTTACAGAATTTATTTAATTTTTGAGGAATAGGTGCATGATCTAAATACCAAAACTTTTCCTGAAACCAGGAACCTGACCAGAAATTCTCACAGTCAACGCTTCATGAAGGGATGGTGGTATCTTAAGCAAATAATCTGCTAAATTAATAAACCTCATAAATTACAAAATCCCTGAATACCAACTGCTGAAATACAATCACTCTCTGACCTGAACCTATTAAATGAAGAAGTCTGCTGTGCATAATTTACAGCAGTGCTATGAATGAAAAATAGCTCCTTAAAAGGGAGATAAAATACAAAAATAGCCTTGCTGTAGAAACAGAATTACTGGTTATTTCAGTTCTTATTTATTCTAATATTGGTTTTATGGGTCATCCAACAATTTTTATCTTTATCATTGTTTTGCTTTCAATTGCTCAATAATCCATGGTCAAGATAACATTACATTTTGCTGGCTGGATGGCAGGAGTGATGTTAAAAAGGCAACATTCATCATGCTATAGTGTACATGCAATATTTCCTTAAAGTTATAAAATATAATATTGCATACAGATATCTATTGGTAATACTGTTACCAATCTAATTAGTCACCTTGTCTAAAGAATCAACATATTTTGAAGGTATTAAATCAATGGTTCTCAACTGAGAGTTGTTTTGTCATCTAGGACATGTGACAATGCCTGGAGACCCTTCTTTTTTGGAGACACTTTTGATTGTTGCATCTGGAGCAGGGGATGCTATACATCCTATAGTGCACATCTATCTGAATAAAGATTTACACAGCCCAATATCAACAGTGCTGCTATTAAGAAGCTTTGTGTTAGTGATAAAAAATCAACCCCAATTTTCAGATATTTGGAGGGAAAAGAATCTTTCATGAACAATTTCTTGACATTTTTTTTTTCTTTTTAAGAACTGGCTATTCTATTCAATCCCAAACAGGCTATTCTAGATTGGCCAAAATGAATTTAGCATTCATTTCCCCAAGCCCCCTCTGGAATTTTTTGTAAAAGGATTAGCAACAGCCATCCTTATTTGTTCAAAGATTACACAAGGATTTTCTTGTGCAAATTTTTTTAGGAAAATTTTACCCAAACCATGAGAAAACCCTGTTAGAATGTTGGTTGCCATATGTCTCAAATGAGGACTATTTTGGACTCAGATGGAATGAAACAAATACAGAGAAAGAAAAGACCTGTGTCCTGCCCTTCATGCTGATTCTATTAATGAAATCACATTTTAAATCTCAATCTCTATCTATTATTTTGAGACTTTGAGGGTGAACACTTGCTGGGATTGATTGAAAGAAGAAAAATGAAAAGGGGCATGAAATTGGGACACTCTGATATTTGTATTGCTAATCAAATTGTAAAAATCAGGACAAAATTGCAGAACTGTTTTTTCTAGACCTAAAGTCAGCTTAGCTCTGGAGCCCCTCTCCTACACACACACACACACACACACTCTCTCTCTCTCTCTCTCTCTCTCTCTCTCACACACACACGCACACACACACACAATTTCCGTTGATGGTGGGAAATTCCTAATCTTCCTGCTTCACAACCATTCTGTCTCTCTGATTAATAAATGCATGTTCCTCTAGTCAAATTTAAGATTCAAACTCAGTTCATTTAACTTTCCCCCACCCTCTCTTCTGTCCTTCTCCTGGGAAGATATCGATTCTCCAGGACCTAATACAGTTATAAGAGCATAGGTTGAAAACCCTGTAAGTATCTATCCCACCTCAGAACCAGACCCAGTGGTCTCCGGGCAAAGGACATGAGAGGGTCCATGTCCTGGTACGTGTCTTGTGCTTCTCCTTCTCCTGTTTTGACTTTGCTTCTGGTTCCAGTGAATGATCATGCTCCTGCTTATAACCAACACCCAAACTGGTTATCACAATTCCCACATGAATTCTGAGTTTCTCTCTGGTACACTTGTTCCTTATTCTCTCTCTAGTTCTCCTGGGCACCTTGAGAATGGATCCTTCCCCTAGAGTACTTTTCTCTAAAAGGCATAGAGTCCTGCAGCTGAACTCTAGTCTGTGAAAGGAATCCTATTGCCTGCTGGTAAAGGCCTGATGTACCTGAACAGTTGTTGGAGGAGAAGGAGGTATGTCAAGGAAGGCTGACAAATTCTACCATCTGCCTTTTCCCTGATGCTGGAATTTGCCGGTTTCTCAGTCCAAGCTCTGTTAGCTTTCTTGGTGCATCATTGCCAGTACAATCCTGCTCCTGGCAAAGAACTTTTCAGTTTTAAACTTGAAAACTTAAAGATGAATTCATGGCAATAACCACCATCCTGATAAATATATTGGAAGTCTGAAGTGGAACTAGCTTAAATTGACTTATTTTGAAACAAGAAGACTCATTTCTTCATAAAATCACCAAAAGCGCAAGTGACTAGCTATTACTGGAAACAAATGCAGGGTCTAAATGTTGCTTTAGCCATTCGGTGCTAAATATTGCACATTCTTTAATACTCTCAACAATCACAGTATATTGTACAATCTACTGGAAAATTTAATATATATATTAGATAATTTTAGTATTTATTTTTTCAAAATTTAAGATTTCTTTAAAGAATTATAAAGCTTTATATTATCATTGGCTCAATCCTGATGAATAATTTCTAATCTGTTTTTTTAGTTGATTTACTTATATGGTTTGTGTGTGTTTTATAAGGTATGTCCAAAATATTAGGAATTTGAACAAATTAAACTGTATTAGCAGCCACATTTTTTTATTTTGTTGTCTAGTTTGCATAGGCGGAGGTACGTGCTTAATCACTCAGTCATGACTCTTTGTGACCCTTTGGACTGTAGCCCACCAGGCTTCTCTGTCCATGGGTGAAGGTACAGTCATTGTTATAATATAGAGCTTTTTAAAAATCCTAGGTCATGGGCTGTTGAAAGTTAGGAGAGGCTGCCTACATATCAGACCTGAATTCATTCTACCTCTTACCAGGAATGAGGTACCATAAGAATAGAGATTAAAACAGGGAGGTCAGACCGTTAGCCTCCTGGTTTAGCTAGAACCTGCTGCCACTTACACACCTATAAATGCATGTACATGGAGGACATTTTGAAAACAGAAGTGAATGTCTACTGGGAAGTAGCCTTCCTCCTACACTAGGATTGATGTTTTCAGAGATTTCGCCCTTCCTTCCACCTATCTCCCATTGTTAGAGGAAGAGTTTCTTTAATTGCTTGAAGATCTTGTCTCTGGCTCTCTTTTATGGCATCTGTTACATTTTGTGTTCTCAGTCGGGGTCAGTGGACCTCTCTGATTTCCCTTTTATTTCACCCAATTGCCAGTGTATTCACCTTGAATATTCTAAACCTCACTGATCACTTCATGCTTCTACTAACCTCTGTAGAAATCTCCATAGCGACATCCATGGGCACAAAGGATCATGCTTTTCTCTTAACTCAACTTCTAATTTAAAGTAAAGAATCTGCCTGCAACATGGGAGACCCACGTTTGATCCCTAGGTTGGGAAGATCCCCCGGAGAAGGGAATGGCAACCCACTCCAGTATTCTTGCCTGGAAAATTCCATGGACAGAGGAGCCTGGCAGGCTACAGTCCCTGGGGTTGCAAAGAGTTGAACAGGACTGAGTGACTAACACACATACACACATTTAATTGAAGGATAAAATGCAACCTCAAGTCACATTTTTAGAAAGACATCTTATACAAGCACTGATCTAAACCCTGAGTCCCTGGCTCTCCTCCCATCTCAGCCAGTGCTCCTTCCATGGAATTCTGCTGCTTCCCTGAAGAAGGAAGCTGCAATCCTTTATTCACATTCACTAAGGCCAACTCATAGTAATAAAAATGCAGTTGCATTATTGTGGTACATGTAACTCACTTCAGTGGGGACCTTCCAGTTTGTTTTCTAGATAAGATAAATCATATTTAATATTTGGTTATGGGAAAATGCACAAAATATTTCAATGTTTAGATTTCCTTTTGTGTTTAGCCCATTCTTGAGACTCTGACTTACTAAGGGAACAGAGGCAATACAGGTATTTCCCCAACAGCTCCTAAGAACTAAAATGGATTTGTTTTAACTCCTTTTTCACCAGGATCAGAAGAGGTAGATTGGAAAATAAAGGAGATGGATGATTGATATCCCGGCTTCACTATTGTTTACATAGTCGTGTTAGTCGCTCAGTCGTGTCCAATTCTTTGCGACCCCATGGACTGCAGCCCACTAGGCTCCTCTGTCCATGGTATTCTCCAGGCAGGAATACTGGTGTAGACTGCCATTCCCTTCTCCAGAGGATTGTGCCAATCCAGGGACCAAACCTGGGTCTCCTGCATTGCAGGCAGGTTCTTTAGGACTTGGTATTTCTCATAGGCAGGGAAACATGGTTTATTCTGTTGCTTAAACACTATGACAGAAAGTATTATCCAAAAATAATACCACCACAGCCCAATCAGCCATTAGTATCTGAAATGATAATGTGACACATTTATTCTCTTTTATTATTAAGGAATTATTCACTTACGAAATATCCTTAGTGAGAGATCATATTTAGTTCTATCACTTTTTACATCTTAATGTAAGTCATTTACCACTTGGGCATATGATAAACAAATATTAATTTGAGGGTGGTAGGTAGAGAATACGGGCTTCCCTGGTGGCTCAGATGGTAAAGAATCTGCCTACAATGCAGGAGACCTGGGTTCTATTCCTGAGTTGGGAAGATCCTGTGGAGAAGGGAATGGCAACTCATTCTAATATTTTTGCCTGAGAAATCTCATGGTCAGAGGAGCCTGATGGGCTACAGTCATGGGGTGGCAAAGAGTCAGACATGACTTGAGCAACTAACACTTTCACTTTTTTCACTTTCAGGCAGAGAATAGGATTAAGTTATATAAATTTTAATCTATGTAATAAAGACAAGGGGTCAGCAATATTGTCAAATGCACATTCATGCATTTTTAGACGAGGAAATTGAGACTCACAGAAAGTTAAAGTGTTAGTTGCGCAGTCGTGCCCAACTCTTTGCAACCCCATGGACTGTAGCCTGCCAAGCTCCTCTGTCCATGGGATTCTCCAGGGAAGAATACTGGAGTGGGTAGCCATTCCCTTCTTCAGGGGATCTTCCCTACCCAGGAATTGAACCTGGGTCTCCTGCATTGCAGGCAGATTCTTTACCATGTGAGCCACCAGGGAATCCCATACAGTTGATCAAACATAGATCCAAGGCTGAAGACCAGGGGCTCTGACTCCTAGAGCAATGCTGATGCCACTGTCTCACAGTAAGGTGGAGCTCTCCTCAGGCATGGGACCAGGATGGGAATGCCTGCAAGCTACTGAAAATATGTAAGAATTTTCTTGGGTCTAATACAGAATTTTCAAGTTGAATAATATCTGAAGAATCACCTATTCTCAGTCTCTTGGTTTCAACATGAGATAACTGGTGCCCAAGATAATTAGTGGTAGATCCGAGGCTAAAATTCAAGTCACCTGATTTTCAATCCAGTTCTCTTGCCACCTTATCATGCTTCTGTAAGGACCAGAAAATAAACGTGGTGGGAAAGAGAGAAAGAGCAGAATGCAAAATTAGAAGGGGAGGGTTATGTGAAGAGCAGGATCTCTGTTCTAGAATGTGGTGAAAGAGTGAATGATGTGAAGGAATAGGAAGTAAGAAGCTGGCACTGCTATCATTATAGTGCTCAAAAATTCAATCCCCAGACTAGTATTACCTGAAAACTTATTAAAAACGCACATTCTTGACCTGACCTGGATCTTTTGAATCAGAAATTCCACCAAGCTCTATTTTAACAAGTCTATCGGATAATTCTTTTTTTTTTTAATCGGATAATTCTGATGCAACCTAAAGTGTGATGGGGCTTCCCAGGTGGCTCAGATAGTAAAAGAATCCACCTGCAATGCTGGAGACCCCATTTGATGCCTGAGTTGGGAAGATGCCCCAGAGAAGGTAAGGGCTACCCACTCCAGTGTTCTTGCCTGGAGAATTCCATGGACAGAGAAGCATAGTAGGCTATAGTCCATGAGGTTGCAAAGAGTTGGACATGACTGAGCGACTAACATTTTCACTTCAGGCTTCCCAGGTGGCACTAGTGGTAAAGAACCAGCCTGCCAAACAATGTAGGAGATGCAAGAGACATGGGTTTGATCCCTGGGTTGGGAAGATCCCCTGGAGGAGAGCACGGCAAACCCACTCCAGTATTCTTGCCTGGAGAGTCCTATGGACAGAGAAGGCTGGCGGACTACAGTCCATAGGGTCACAAAGAGTCGGACATGACTGAAACAACTTAGTACAGCACACACTAAAGTGTGAGAACCTGTGTTGTAGACAAGTGTTTTGTTTTTTCTAGATGACATTAAAAATTTTTTTTGCATTTTATTTTGTTTTTTAAACATTTTATTTCTTATTGGGGTATAGCTGATTAACAATGTTGTGATAGTTTCAGGTGAACAGCAAAGGGACTCAACCATACATGTCCATGTATCCATTCTCACCCAAACTCCCCTCCTCTCCAGGCTGCCACATAACATTGAGCAGAGTTCCATGTGCTATACAGTTGGTCCTTGTTGGCTATCCTTTTTAAACATAGCAATGTATATATGTCCATCCCAAACTCCCTAACTATCCCTTCTTCCCATTCTTCCCCCAGTAACTCTAGTCGTGTCTGACTCTTTGCAACCCCATGGACTGTAGCCTACCAGGCTCTTCCCTCCATGGGATTCTCCAGGCAAGAGTACTGGAGTAGATTGCCATTTCCTTCTCCAGGGGATCTTCCCGACCCAGGGATGGAACCCTGGTCTCCTGCATTCCAGGCAGACACTTTAACCTCTGAGCCACCAGGGAATGTAACTCTAAGTTTGTTCTCTAAGTCTGTGAGTCTGTTTCTGTTTTGTAAGTAAGTTCACCTATATCATTTTTTATATTCCACATAGAAGGGATGTAATATGATATTGCTCCCTCTTTGGTAGACAAGTCTTTATGAAGCTTCTCTGGATCCAATTCTCAGGACACAGAGTCTTCTGAATAAGAAAAAGCTTTCTGTATCAGGCAGATCTTTGTTCTGGCTAATCTCTTCTAACTATGAAGATTGATCTGATTATTTTCATAAATAGCCACAGACTCTTAACATGAATGAAATGTTCATTTAATTCTCTCTCATTTCTTTTCAAGGTCTAAAATTCTCATTCCTTTTATAATTATTTCTCATCATATCATTTAGTGGTATCTATTTATTTAGGGATTTTTGCCTCCCCCTCCCCTGCCTCTACCCCTACTGGCCCAGTGGTTTCCATGCATCTATATAGTACAGGATGGTAACATATGGCACACTACAATTATCTGGACCCACCATATCATTATAAGCATATTTAACTGAAAAATATTTTAAAATGATAAATCAGAGCTGTCTTCTTGTTCTTTTAGGTCAAGTCTACATTTGTAAACTTTGTCATTTAATTGAGTCTTGAAGTTGGTGCAACCATGATATATTTAGCACTGATTTTGCTAACTTACTGGTTTTCCAATATTTTTCTTTACTAAACGAAAACAGTCAGAGAAGATTGGTCGATAACATAGGTAAATAACATAGCTGAGGAAGGGGAAACAGCTCCATAAAAATGAATGCAAGAAGCCTTCATATGAACAGTGGGGGAAACAGCATTGTGCTATAGGTTTAATAGAGCTGGGATTGAGCCCCTGCTCTGCTGGTCATCCCTGGTAGCTCAGGTGGCAAAGACTCCATTGGCCATGCAAGAGACGCTGGTTTTATTCTTGAGTCAGGAAGGTCCCCTGGAGAAGGAATAGGCTACCCATGCCAGTATTCTTGGGCTTTCCTTGTGGCTCAGCTGGTAAAGAATCCACCTGCAATACAGGTGACCAGGGTTTGATCTCTGGGTTGGGAAGATCCCCTGGAGAAGGGAAAGGCTACCCACTCCAGTATTCTGGCTTGGAGAATTCCTGAACTATACAGTTCACCGGATTGCAAAAAGTCAGATACGACTGAGTGACTTTCACTTTTTTTTTTTTTTTTTTTGCCCCTCATAGCCTGCATATCACTTCTCCTCTTGGGTCTCTATTTTCTTATCTAGAAGCAGGAACATGAATATTCACCTACTGGGGGAATTTTTGGGTAACAACCAAATGAAATAGCTTATGTGCATTACATAGTAATGGTTTCCATTTATTTCTGCCTCTCTTGTTTATTTGGCTGCACGGGGTCTTTATTGCCGTGTGCAGGCTTTCTCTAGTTGCAGGGAGCGGTGCACATGCTTCTCTTTACAGTGGCTTCTCTTGTTACAGAGCACAGGTTCGAGGGAAGCAGGCCTCAGTGGTTGTGGGGCATGGGCTCAGTTGCCCCATGTCATGTGGGATCTTCCAGGACCAGGGAATCAGACCCCTGGCCCCTGCATTGTCAGGTGGATTCTTAACCACTGGACCACCAGGGAAGTCCTCTCCCTTTCTTCTTAATTTTCTGTTCTATTAATTTTGCCTTCATAATATGCTGTCTTGTATCATTAAGTGGCTCTCAACTGTCTTATAAATTTATTGAAGGTAGAGATGTCTGAGACTCATTCATAATTTGTTTAGCCCTTTACATAACACTCTCAAAATCTAAATGTGTGCAGTAGGTGTTCAGCTCCTAAGAGATATTCAGTGTGCAATGGCAGTGGAATAGGAAAATGCCATGAACATTTGCCCACCACCATTTATCATTGCTGCTATAAAGGCTCCAGCTCTCTGGGGTCCCTACTCTCTGACATTCTGAAGCAGGCTGACAGCAGTCTAGCCAAAGGGTACACAAGAGACCGCATAAAGAACAGGGTCAATCTAGGTGGGCCAACACACGTCCTAAGACAATGCCACACCACTTTACTCATGTGATTCCACCTACAGGTTCTAGTCTGTTCCTTAGGTTTTAGTCCCAACACAGACAAGCAGCAAGTGGCAGAAATCACCAACTGGTGGCCTAAAAGGCGGAGTGTTTTGTTTACCACCTCACGGATTTTTTTTGTTTCGTTTTTTGTCTGTTTGATCTTTTATGAGCTTTGTTTTTACATGTTTTTAATTATCTAAGCAACACATTATTTATCAGTGAATTTTTTAAAACTTTCAGGTGAAGCTTAGAGTCTCTCTTCACCTCCACCCAATCCACTTTCCAATGTTAACACATTATTTTTGACACCATATTTTTGTGTTTGTTTAGTTGACTTTGAATGCCTTTGAATCTTTTGGGGGACACAACTTACCACAAGCTCTAACAATTGCTTCCCCCCACCAGCCCCACTGCAATCTATATGACACCCAGCTGGCCCTGAGGTCACTTGCTATATGAGAGGAAAAGCACTGGGCTTGAAGTCCTAAGAGCTCTTCCCTGGTGGCTCAGATGGTAAAGCATCTGCCTACAATGTGGGAGACCTGGGTTCGATCCCTGGGTTGGGAAGATCTCCTGGAGAAGGAAACGGCAACCCACTCCAGTACTCTTGCCTGGAAAATCCTATGGAAAGAGGAGCCTGGTAGTCTACTGTCCATGGGGTCACAAAGAGTCGGACAGAACACTCTTATCTGAACAAATCTTATTTCTAGGACCCATGTTCCCTACTTGACAAGATTGCTATGAGAATTAAAGCAAATTACATCAGTGAAACTGCCTGGAAAGCCATTATTTCCTGAGCAGGAGGTGCATCAAGCAAGGGAGCGTGTATCTCAAAGAAGCCCACTGAAGAGCAAAACCGCTTCCATGTCCATGATCCATGAAAATCAAGCAAAGTTTGAATTTGGGTGAGTGATAAATTCCACTATAAACAACATGTGTAAAGCACTTAGACATTCCCAAAACAAAAGTAGCTCACAATTTTAGTATCATTACTGATGCCTTGATTAATAGTAACAATAAATTCCTGTTTATTTTTAAATAAAAATATTTTGTTACTTCCTATTAAGTTGAATTTTTACTACAGGAAGAGGAGTCATATTTTTCCTATAGCTTCAGATACTTCCTGACACCATTAAACAAATGGTGAGTTGTTATGATTACTAGTCTTTCAAGACCCAGCTAAGCAGCTCTTTCATGAAACCTTCTCTGACCACCCCAACTGAATGAACTCCTCTGAATTTCAGTAGTGGTTGTTTCTCTCTAGTTTTCTCGGGCATTATGTGTACACATGGCCTTGCATTGCTTCTATTGTTGTGACACTGTTATTTAAATATTTGTGGAATAGAGATTCTAGTCTTTAATTGTTTATGTGTTTATCTCATCTCTCCTTGACGGGATAATAGGCTTCTTCATGTCAGAGGCCACATTCTGTGTCCCACTTTGCAACACGCCACACACACACTAGGCGCCTAGTAAGTGTCTTTAATTTTATTTGAAGAGAGTGTTAGATCCTACAAGTGCCCCAAGAATGTGTCTCTTAAAACTCCTCATCTGTAACCTTGTCCCTGCTGATTTGTAACCAGACAAGAGCTTTGGAGTGAGGTGACAGTATGTTTCTTTCTTCTGTGTTCCTCGGAATGAAGGCTCTTGTTTTCCACCCAGGCAAAGTGAGATGATTTGAATCTCTCTAATGCAAAACCCAGCATATGCTGTTCTTTGTGTTGAAGGTCATCTGCTAGAATCTAAAAGTATCTGTTGGCAATAATTATTTAAGTAGCGTATTTCTAATCTTCAAAGAGATAGTTTTGTGTTTAAAATTAATTTTCTTATTTGTCTGTGGTTGCAACTTAAAAAACACTTTTCCTTAGATGCGCTCACTATAAAATGTTAATAGCTACATATAGAGTGACTTTACGACTGTGGTGTCATTTTTCTCAGCTTGATCAGCTCTTTTGAATGGTATCATTATGATCAAAGTTGTTTACAGTAATAAAATATGAATAGTTTCGATAAAAAAGTAGGCACCGTTACAATTAAACAGTATCTGGCATTTTAGAATGTGATAACTACTCATAATGCTGTCGTCGAATAAGCAAATCTACAATATGAACATAATCACAAGAATGACCTAAACAAGTCTTTGAAGCACAAAAAGGAATATAATTGGGGGTGTGTGGGTGGGTGGTGTGTGCCACAAGGTTGGGGAAAGCAGAATATTCAACATACCTGAGTTCTTTCGAAGAAATTGTGAGGTTTTTAACATTGTATTTATATAGTACCCTTCATCAAGCTTTATTTCTGCAAGAAACAAGCAAATTTTAAAATTAGAACAACATGCTGAATGTCTCAATAAAACTTGGGTCTTAATACTTTGTTTGATAAGGTATTCTGCAAAAATTAGCATATTCATATTTATAGGGTTTTTATTCAATTATATTACCAGGCTATTGGAAAACATAACAACTAGGATATATAAAATAGCTCTATAAATCTTTACACCTTATATTAACACCTCTCCAAATGCAATAAAGTTTCCTTGATCCAGGCACTGATTTTCAGGTTTCTGTTCCTTTTCTTTTTTCTGAAGATTGACTTACTTCTGATTCTTATATATACTCATTGTTACCACTATTAGAGGGGTGGCAGGTAAGAGAAATTTGATGAATTTCTAGTCTATCAATATTGCTACTGGTTTGAGCTTCTGAAGATTTGAAGGAAGTAAAAGTGGCAGACTCTTTCTTTGGGGGATCAAAAAGGGCTGGTTTCAGCAATGTTAGGAAGGTGATTGTCTTCATAATGATAAAAGTGAGTAAAACTGTGAAGTCTAACACACAAGCAGCTGAGTATGATGAATATGTTAGCTCCTTTACAGAAGAAAGAAAAGAAACAGTTTTGACATGACTCTCCCTATAGAGAGTAATTGGGAAACTTCGTACAAATAAATAAAAAGTGTCAGTCGCTCAGTTGCGTGGGACTCATCGCGACCCCATGGACTAGAGCCCACCAGGTTCCTCCCAAATCTACCTGTATATCTTGTATGTATGCAAGTAACACTAAAATGTTAACCCAAGATGTGTGATCTCTTAACTAATTAATTATTTTTTGTAAAAAAAAATAAATGTTTTCTGAAACCTGCCAGAGTATTTCAATTTGCCAAATGAACAAAGTTGAGGCTTCTTAGACCTGCATTGAGGGCTTTCCATAATCTGACCTTGACATCCTTGAACAAACTCCTGTCTCCCCAGTTCTGTATGGTGAACCTCTAGCCCATCTATAAACTCCTAGAAAAATTGTTCCAAGTTGTGTCTCCATGAAATTCCAAACACACACACATGCAAGCATGCACACACAGACACATGCAATGTCCACCACCCAATCACAACCTACTCTCCACATATCTAAACAACATCTTTCTTACGAAAGTTTTCAATTCCTCCATTCCTTTTCTGTAATCGACCTCTCCAAAGTTCTATCTTTTTGTTGAATCTTCTCCTATTGTTTCTACCGTCCCTTTGGCACTTGAGTGAGTGAAGTTGCTCAGTCGTGTCCGACTCTTTGCGACCCCATGGACTGTAGCCTACCAGGCTCCTCTGTCCATGGGATTTTCCAGGCAATAGTACTGGAGTGGATTGCCATTTCCTTCTCCAAGGGATCTTTCCAACCCAGGGATTGAACCCGGGTCTCCCGCATTGTAGACAGACACTTTACCATCTGAGCCACCAGGGAAGTCCATCCTCCCCAAGCTATTTTAGATTTCTGGCTAGCTATTTGCCTTTCCTGAGCTACCCAGGTGGTTCACTGGAAAAGAATCCACCTGCCAATGCAGGAGATGAGGGTTTGATCCCTGGGTCAGAAAGACACCCTGCAAGAGGAAATAGAAACCCATTCCAGTATTCATGCCTGCAAAATTCTGAGGAGCCTGGAAGGCTACAGTCCATGGGGTCACATAGAGTCGGACACGACTGAGCACACACTCACTTAACTTTCATATAATATATCCTGAGAAATATTTAGGGGGAATTTTTAAATATTCATAAGATATTCTGGTTATGGCACACAGTTATCCAAATGACGAAACAATGATCTATGTCAGTCTGTAAGCATGGAAAGAATTTCTCACAGCTGTGGCTTTTCCATTTTCCTTTTGAGTTCAAAAAATGTTCTTCCTCTCTTTCCTGTACTCTCTGCAGGGTATACCTAAGTTGAAAGTAGAACAAAATTAAAAAACAAAAATCAAAAAGGCCTAACCACTGAGATATCAGAATGTCAGCTGCAATACTTAAAAATAATCTTCACTGATATAAGCAAAAATTGATAAGAGCCAACTATGACAACTCTTATCTGCAACAAGAACAACAATGCAAAGAGTCCATCCATTAAGATGTTTTTTGACTTCTACCCATTCCAAGGGCAATATTGTAAGTATAAACTAAACAAGTGACTTCTAGCAAGGGAAAACAAAATGACAATATATGCTTTTACCATCAATTTATCAGGCTGAATAAACATTGCTTTAAAGTAAAATTAGAAATTGTTAATTCAGCAGTTATTAGACTGAAAGATCAGCAAACCCATTAATTTAAAAACAAACATATAAACAAAACAATGACTGGCTAATTCAGGGATATCATCTTTGGACAATATAGCATATAGATTTGGCACCTTTATTTAAAATGGTATGAGAAATGAACTTCTCTACAAAATAAAAACAGACTCATGGAGATAGAGAACAGATCTGTGGTTGCCAAGGGAGAGGAAAGGCGAGGGAGGGATGGATTGGGAATTTGAGATTAGCAGATGCAAAATATTGTATACAGAATAAATAAACAAGGTTCCACTGTATAGCACAAGGGTATATTCAATATCCTGTGATAATGACAAAGAATATAAAACATAATGTGTGCGTGTGTGGGTGTATGCATGCATGCTTGCAAAGCCACTTCAGCTGTGTCTAACTCTTTGTGACCCTATGGACTCTAGTCCACCAGGGTCCTCTGTCCATGGGATACTCCAGGCAAGAATATAGAGTGGCTTGCATATATATATATATATATATATATATATATATATATATATATATACACACACACACACACACAACTCAATTACTTTGTTGTACAGTAGAATTAGAAATTAGCACAATACTATAAATCAACTATACTTCAATAAAAATTTTAAAAAATTGTTTTAAAAAGTATTGATGTGGTAGAGATGGAAAAATTGACGATTTTGGTGTTAGACACAATTATGTTTGTTTGTCTTGACAGAAGCTATATATGTAAGATGTGCAATATGACATTTTGATATATGTATACATTGTAAAATGATTACCACAATCAAGCAAATTAATATGTCCATCACCTCCCAGAATTATCTTTTGTGTATGTGTGTGTGTGTGTGGTAAGAGCATTTGAAATCTACTCTATTAGCAAATGTCAAGCATGCAATACATCATTAGTAACTATACTGCTGCTGCTGCTAAGTTGCTTCAGTCGTGTCCGACTCTGTGCGACCCCATAGACGGTAGCCCACCAGGCTCCGCCGTCCCTGGGATTCTCCAGGCAAGAACACTGGAGTGGGTAGCCATTTCTTTCTCCAATGCATGAGAGTAAAAAGTGAAAGTGAAGTCGCTCAGTCATGTCCAACTCTTTGAGAACCCATGGCCTGCAGCCCACCAGGCTCCTCCGTCCATGGGATTTTCCAGGCAAGAGTACTGGAGTGGGGTGCCATTGCCTTCTCCATAGTCACATGCTATACTTTAGGTCTCCAGAATTTATCTTATAACTGAAAGTTGGTGCCATTGATCAGTATTTTCACTTTTCTCTTACCCCTCAGCCTCTGGCAACCACCATTCTACTCTGTGTTACTACGAGTTCAACATCTTTTTAGATTCCACATGTAAATGAAATCACGTGATGTTTATCTTTCTATGTTTGACATTTCATTTAGCATAATGACTTCCAGTTTCATCCACATTCTCTCAAATAGCAGGATTTTCTTCTTTTTAGGCTAAATAATGCATTGTTTATATATACCAGATTTTCTTATCCATTTCTTATCCATTTGTTAATGGACACTTAGGCTGTTTCTATTCCTTAGCTACTGTGAATAATGCTGCAATGAACATGAAAGTGCAGATATCTCTTTGAAACAGTGATTTAATTTCTTTTAGATATACACCCAGAACTGGGATTGCTGGATCAATTGATAGTTGCATTTTTAATTGTTGAGGAACCTCCATATTGTTTTCCATAGGGCTGTACAATTTTTACTCCCATCCACAGTGCCCAAGGGTTCCCATTGCTCTATAACCTTGCTAACACTTGCTATCTTTGCCTTTTTGGTAATAGCCATACTAATAGTTGTGACAAGTTAGCGTAGCTAGTATCTTTTATTTTTTTTCACATTTCCCCAATGATTAGTGATGTTTTGAGCAGTCTGACATATTCATGTTGGCCATTTGTTCGTCTTCTTTGGAAAAACATCTATTTGGGTCCTTAGCCAATTTTTAAATAGAGTTTATTTATTTATTTATTTTGCTATTGCGTTGTATGAGTTCCTTATATATCATGGATAGTAACTACTTATCAGATATGTGGTTTGCAAATATTTTCTTCATTTTGTAGGCTTTTTCATTCTGTTGATTGTCTTCTTTGCCGTGCAGAAACCTTTCAGTTTGGTATAGTGCTACTTGCTTATTTTTGCTCCCGTTGCCTATGCTTTGGTGTCAATTCCAAAAATCAGTTGCCAAGAACAAGATAAAGGAGTTTTCCCCTGTTTTATTTCTGTTTTTACAGTTTCAGGTCTTAAGTTTAAGTCTTTAATTCATTCTGAGTTGACATTTGATTATGACATAAGGGTCCAACTTCATTCTTTCACATGTGGATATCCAGTTTTCCTACCACCATTTGTTGAAGAAACAATCCTTTTCCATTTTACATTCTTAGAACTTTTATAGAAAACAAGTTAACTGTATATGTGTGAGTTTATTTCTGGGCTCTCTATTCTGCCTGTTGATCTAGGTATCTATTTTTATGCTAGTTCCCCATCGTTTTGATTACTATAGCTACATAATATGTGTTAAGATTAGGAAATATGATGCCTCCAGCTATATTCTTCCTGTTCAAGACGGCTTTAGCAATTCAGGGTCTTTGTGGTTCTACAAAAATTTTAGAATAATTTTTTTCCATTTCTGTGAAAATGCAGTTGAAATTTTGATAGGGATTGCATCTCTCTATCAAAGAGGAAACACTCACTATTTATTTCTATTATTTCAACTACAACAATAAGCATTTTTAAACTATTTTTATGATACAAATACAAGAGGGCCCCAGAAAATTTCTAAAACCTTTAAGAAAAATGTAATTCCTTTACTATTGTCTTATTTGCAAACAAAAATTAATAGGAAAATCTTCAGTTTGTATGAGGTATTTTTTCCTATCTACATTTGCTATTTCATTTCATGTCCTCATTTGGAAATTATTTGTTTATATTCTTTGGTCATTTATTGGAACATTAACATTGATGAGACAGAAACCAATACTTCATATATTCCAACCTGAGCTAATGATCTGTGCATGGCATTGTGTGTGGACTGAGAACTGGCTCAGGATAGCTGAGGAGTCAGCCTCTTGTTTGACATTTGCTTTACTCTCTTGTTGGACAGAATCAAGAAATCACACAGCTTTGTTTACTGCTGGTAGTCATTCTACAACCCCAGGGGCACTAGCCTTCAGATGATGCTGACTCTGACGATGCAGGTTGGAGAGATGGAGAGAAACTGGGTGTTTGGTGACATCATTTAACTGATGAATTGACCAATCCTGAAACCTTCCCTAATCTGTATTTCCAGTTATAGTATGGAAAAATTCTCTATACTATTTATGCCATCTTGAGTTGTGTTTTTCATTGTTGTCATTGTTAGCTGTGATTGAATGTGTGTTGTTAAGATATTTTTCTCAAGTAAATAATCAGGAA
Source organism: Capra hircus (assembly GCF_001704415.2). Taxonomy (NCBI): domain Eukaryota; kingdom Metazoa; phylum Chordata; class Mammalia; order Artiodactyla; family Bovidae; genus Capra; species Capra hircus. The sequence goes on along the minus strand of NC_030818.1, from coordinate 40,621,916 downwards.
AGTAGACAAAGACTTATGCACAGTAATTGTCATCAGAACTGCTTTATAACAGTGAAAAAATAAACATGATCAAGATACTAATCATTAGGGAAACATGTACATAGATTATGACTCACTGCTATGATAGCACATCATGTGACTATTCAAATTGATGTTACAAGTACTTTTTAAATGATAGTCCAGCTCCTAGTCATCTCTTTGCCCTTGGTTAACACTCACGTGCTCTCTGTCCACATTCCACTGTCTCATCTATTTGCTTGGCTCACATGATTTTCTTCAAAGAGAATGCCTCCAAAATCTTTCAGCTTTTCATTCTACTTCTTTGAAATTCAGCCCAGGAGCATCTCATCCAGAAAATCTTCCCATAACTTCCTTCCTTGCTCCTCAGGATGGTGCCAGCCCCTCCTTTACTCACTCATATCTGTGGTTATCACTTCTCTGGTGTTGTTTTAACCTCTCATTACGTGTCTGTCTTGACCATTAGACAGATACTACCTGGCTCTTATTTAACTGTGTATCCCTCACATCCAACCAAAGGCCTAGAATTCTATAGATACCCTATAAATAATTATAGGTTATGTGGTTGGATGGTTAGATGAACAAATGAATGAATCTTAACCAAGGAGCTATCAAGAAAGTAGAATAGTTAGCCTCTAATTTTTGTAACAGTTTTCTGCATAAAGTACACAAATAGGAAAATTGTGTTTAAAAAGCAATAGGCTTTTTTGCAGAAGTTAAATCTTTACTTTTAAAAATTATTCATCGTTTAAACCCTGTTTGTAAACATTTATTAAGCCAAATGTATTTGAAAATATTTATAATTGAGAGAGCTGAAGACAAACCCCATATTGTTATTCTCTCATGAAAAATTAAATTGACTTACTCATTTGATTAATTTTGAAAGCTTTGGTTTAAGGTTATAGGAGTCTGACAGAAAAATTGAAGCCATGATTGATTTACATGACACACTTTTAATGGAAAATACTGTAAAACATTGCAAAAGCTCTCTGACATCTTTAAAGATGAACTCAGATGAGAAATGCCAGGTTTGCAGGGCAGGGAAAGGCCTCTGCAAGAAACTTCACCTCAGACCCACCCTTTCGGAGGACCCTGGTTGGGCAGTGTGCTTTTATTTCCTAACTGCTGCTTATAGGAATAACAGAGAAACTAGACCTCACTTCCCTATTTTACAATGTAAATACTATGTTTTATAAAAAGACTTAGAACAGTAGAGAGAATACAAAATAAATTCTCAACCTGCACACTGCATATTAAAGGTACAGAGCTGGGGTGGGGGGGAATCCTTTTTTTGAAGACAGACTGTTAGTCATTTTAACCAAACTGCCAGAAGAGTAGATGACATATAGGAGGCATTCCTAGGAATTGCTGAGTGAATGAAATGTTGATGGTGGTTATATTTATACAGTGGGATCATCTATGAGTGCTATGTCTTCCTTTTCATTCTTCAATCTTTTCTAAATTTTCTAAATTTATGCTTGTGGTTTTATTTTCATAAATTCACAGTTAATACAGAGAAAGAGCGGAACAAAAGATACTCTGATATTAGAAACCTCTTTGTTCTCATCTGTAATTCCACATGCCCCTAGTAACTGGTGCTTGTTATATATAGCCAATCAAAATAGAAACACGTCAGGTCTTTCCTAAGTGCTAGCCTGTTGGAAGTACAGTCACGTGATCTGATTTTTTCTCTCCAGTTATCAAAAATTTTCACTCTACTGTCTACCTATGTAAAATCGGAACTCACAGAAGAGTTACAGTGAAGAACTAATATCTGCTAAGTACCTGGTGAATTCGATGATCCTGTTACCTCTAAAATCATCCCACCAAGCCTGCATCCCATGGTGGTGCCAATGAATGACTTGAGAATGATAGTGATCTTTAACTTCCCTATAATTTCTATCACTTCAAATAAGTCTAATAAAAAACGGTATGCTTACTCTCCAGATTCAGCTTCAAGACCTTTTACCTCTTACCAAGAAGACTGTCATCTCTGGTTCCTCCTACAAAAGTGATCTTTAGCCACCACCATAGGTATTATTACCCTTATTTTACTAAGGGCGTGGTTAATGAGCAGTAGAGCTCATAAGAGAACACTTGTGTTTCTAAACCCAAAGTCTGTCATTTTCCTACTATACCTGCTGCCAAACCTTATAATAAACTACAAAATAAAGTTAGACTGATAGCTTTATCATTTATAGAATGAAGACTACCTAGGATTTGTTATTTAGACAAGTTATGTGAAATGATAAGCGATTCCTGTATTACCTGTAAAATTCTCTTGACTTAGCAAAATCAGTCAGCTGTGGCTGAAGGAAGTATTTCTGTTCTTCTCCAGTTTGAGATCTCTTTCAGACTGATCATTCTATCCTCTTTGTTCATTTGTTCATTTTTCACATGAGCTATCTTCTGTAGCCCATACAGTTCATATCTTAATGATCTCCATATTTTCTTACTTTGAGAACATAGCTGTTAATTGCAAAAAGGATTTATTCATTTATTATTCTTTAGATAACTGTTAAAGTCTCTCATTCTAAAATAATCAATTATTCATTAATATAATATTGTTATGTTATTATAATACAATGCTAATTAATTATTCCAAATAAATTATCACTCAGCTGTATTGCTCTCTCTTCAACTAGCTCTGTGATGACTAGCTACTGCAGGTATCCATGTAATTCTGGGACACAGGAAGCTAGTGGTATTTCAAATTGCTCACTTCAAATGACTGGCTATTTAATCTTGAAAATTAATGATCTAATTTCTCACCTTCTATTCTCTGTGAGTAGAAGGGAAAATTTGCATAGTGCCTTGTCTGTTTTTCTATATTGTGGAAAAATGTGGGTAGGTGTAATTTGATAAAGGCTTCCCACCTTAGAGCTGAATTCACTTCTGTTACCTCCACTATAAGAGTTTTTCTGTTCCTACTCAGACCACAGCAGCTGAGTATTGACTGTTTCAGGCTCACTAAACCAGGACTCTTGAATGGAAAACTTCACTCTATCCCTGTGCTATCATTCTTCACAAGTCTCTTTATGGCTATTAATTTCTTCCTCAGAACCATCTTCTTATAATTACTTTCTCATAGAAGCAATGAACACATTTTATAAGTTTTAATCAGTTTTGGTCAGGAAAAAAAATTGCAGAGATTCACCTTGAAGATTTCCCCTTTGTCTGCACAGATACTTGTACATGGTATGAATGACCAAAATGTAGAGATACGTATGCAAGCTTCAGAACCAAATCTCTTGGATTTGAATCTTAGCTCTATAAACTGCTTTTTGTATATTTAATGTTTTACCAAACAATATTTATATATATTTGCAACTCCAGGAATACAAGAGAAAAAAACTTAGTTGGCATCTAAATCTGATTTAAGCTGTTAAAGAAAGTTTTTTTCTTTCTTGTTTTTGTTTTTTTAGTTCCAGATTTTACCCTTTCTCACAGTTGATGAAAGAAAAAGTTTTCCTATTACTACTGGGAAATTAATATTTAAGTAAATAAAATATGAAGTCACATTTTACTTTGATAAAAGCTTCTTTAGAAGACCACGTTTTTGCTTTCCTTTGGCCCTTGATGTGATCTTGTAGGAGAAAGATCTACCCAAAGGGGAAAAAAGATGAATGTACACGACTCAAATAGGTTTTGTTCTTCTGTTTAGTTTGATTCATCATCTCACTAAAGCAGACTGATATCCTTTCTATGCAACCAAGTATGTTCCGAACAGATGTTTCAGTTCAGTTCAGAGTTCGTGTCCAATGCTTTGTGACCCCAGGGACTGCAGCATGCCAGAGGGCTCCCTGTCCATCACCAACTCCCGGAGTTTACTCAAGCTCATGTCAATTGAGTCAGTGATCCCATCTAAATATCTCATTCTCTACTGTCCCCTTCTCTTCCTGCCTTCAATCTTTCCCAGAATCAGGGTCTTTTCAAATGAGTCAGGTCTTTGCATCAGGTGGCCAAAGGATTGGAGTTTCAGCATTAGCATCAGTCCTTCCAATGAATATTCAGGACTGATTTCCTTTAGGATGGTCTGGTTGGATCTCCTTGCAGTCCAAGGGACTCTCAAGAGTCTTTTCCAACACCACAGTTAAAAAGCATCTATTCTTTCACGCTCAGTTTTCTTTATAGTCCAACTTTCACATCCATACATGACTACTGGAAAAACCATAGATTTGACTAGATGGCAAAGTAATGTCTCTACTTTTTAATATGCTGTCTAGGTTGGTTATAACTTTTCTTCCAAGGAGCAAGCGTCTTTTAATTTCTTGGCTGCAGTCACTATCTGCAGTGATTTTGGAGCCCAAAATAAAGTCCGTCACTGTTTCCAATGTTTCCTAATCTATTTGCCATGAAGTGACAGGACCAAATGCCATGATCTTAGTTTTCTGAATGTTGAGCTTTAAGCCAACTTTTTTCATACTCCTCTTTCTCTGTCATCAAGGCTCTTTAGTTCTTCTTCACTTTCTGCCATAAGGGTGGTGTCATCTGCATATCTGAGGTTATTGATATTTCTCCCAGCAATCTTGATTCCAGGTTCTTCATCCAGTCCAGCATTTCTCATGGTACTCTGCATATAAGTTAAATAAGCAGAGTGACAATATTCAGCCTTGATGTATTCCTTTCCCGATTTGGAACCAGTCTGTTGTTCCATGTCCACTTCTAACTGTTGCTTCTTGACCTGCATACAGATTTCTCAGGAGGCAGGTCAGGTGGTCTGATATTCCCATCTCTTTCAGAATTTTCCACAATTTCTTGTGATCCGCACAGTCAAAGGCCTTGGTATAGTCAATAAAGCAGATGTAGGTATTTTTCTGGAACTCTCTTGCTTTTTTGATGATCCAGTGGATGTTGGCACTTTGATCTCTGGTTCCTCTGCCTTTCCTAAGTCCACCTTGAACATCTGGAAGTTCATGGTTCACATACTGTTGAAGCCTGGCTTGGAGAATTTTGAGCATTACTTTGGTAGCATGTGAGATGAGTGCAATTGGGCGGTAGTTTGAGCATTCTTTGGCATTGCCTTTCTTTGGGATTGGAATGAAAACTGACCTATAAAACTGACTATAAATTAGGGCCATGAAAATGACAAGAGACAGAACTCTGGTGATATGTAAAAAAGTGCAGTTTTGTTACCAAGTCAACGGTAGGAGGACTATTTAAAAAACAAAAAAAGAGGCAGAGAGATCATTTTTCAATTCAGTTCCTTTTTTATTCAAATCCACAAGGACTTTTTGAAAGCTTGTTTTCTGAAAGTCATTGTGCCAGAGCCATAGGGAATGTACTAGGCCATATAAGTAAATGTAATAAGGGAATTTCTGCTCAGTTGGTGTTCAGCAAAATACGTATGGTCGGAAAACACACAGATCATAGTACTACTATGCTTATCCTTTGAGCCCAAACTTCAAATTGTATAAGGATTAGTCATCATACCTATTTTCTCACTAGGCTGAACAAACAAATCTTTAGATAGAGAGGATCCTCAAAGCAACAGTAAAAATAAACCAAATAGCACTAAATTTTCCATCATAATCTTGAAACTCTGCAACATAAAATTTCCCCAATTTTTCAAACTGTGCCAAATTTGATAGAGAGAGTCACCAAATCCAAAAACATATACACTCAGAAGAATTTTTAAGATCACTGATGACTCCTCTCCCTTATGTATGAAGGCTATAGGACAACGTTGGCATTTTGCAGAAGCACTGAGTTCTGAACAAGAGAAAGAGAAGAGGTGGTGGCAAGGGGAAATGCTTCCGGAGAGCAGCTTCTGAAAGTGGTTTCTGGAGGTAATTGGAGGGTGTGTTTTCACCAGTCCTCTTGATAATTTCTCTCACACTGCCAGCATTTTTCAGGTAACACTGGTTCATCCAGAAAATCTATTCACCGGTGAGTTAACTGGTTCACTAAGCATCTGGTATGCTCAAAATTCAAAATTCTCCAAGCCATGCTTCAAAAGTACATGAACCGTGAACTTCCAGATGTTCAAGGTGGATTGAGAAAAGGCAGAGGAACCAGAGATCAAACTGCCAACATCCACTGGATCATCGATAAACTAAGAGAGTTCCAGAAAAACATCTATTTCTCCTTTATTAACTATGCCAAAGCCTTATCAAGACTTCTGGGAGAAATATCAATAACCTCAGATATGCAGATGACACCACCCTTATGGCAAAAAGTGAAGAAGAACTGAAGAGCCTCTTGACGACAGAGAAAGAGCAGAATGAAAAAGTTGGCTTAAAACTCAACATTCAGAAAACGAAGATCATGGCATCTGGTCCCATCACTTCATGGCAAATAGGTTGGGAAACAATGGAAACAATACAGGCTTTAACTTTTTGGGCTCCAAAATCAGTGCAGATGGTGACTGCAGCCATGAAATTAAAAGACGCTAGCTCCTTGAAAGAAAAGTTATGACCAACCTAGACAGCATATTGAAAAGCAGAGACATACTTTGCCAACAAAGATGAGTCTAGTCAAAGCTGTGGTTTTTCCAGTAGTCATGTATGGATGTGAGAGCTGGACTATAGGTAAAGCTGAGTGTTGAAGAACTGATGCTTTTTTAACTGTGGTGTTGGAGAAGACTTTTGAGAGTCCCTTGGACTGCACGGAGATCCAACCAGTCCATCCTAAAGGAAATCAGTCCTGAATATTCATTGGAAAAAAAAAATTCATTGGAAGGACTGATTCTGAAGCTGAAACTCCAATCCTTTGGCCACCTAATGCAAAGACCTGACTCATTTGAAAAGACCCTGATTCTGGGAATGATTGAAGGAGTGAGGAGAAGGGGATGACAGAGGATGAAATAGTTGGATGGCATCACCGATTCAATGGGCATGAGTTTGAGTAAGCTCTGGGAATTCCTGATGGACAAGGAAGCCTGGCATACTGCAGTTCATGGCTTCTCAATGAGTTGGACATGACTGAGCATCTGAACTGAACTGAACTGAAGCATCTTCTTCTTGGAATACAAATAGCTTTCAAGAGAGCAAAAAGGGTACTTGTGCTATGTCACTTTCAGTTCATTTCAGTCACTAAGTCGTGTCTGACTCTTTGTGACCCCATGAATCGCAGCACGCCAGGCCTCCCTGTCCATCACCAGCTCCCAGAGTTCACTCAGACTCATGTCCATTGAGTCGGTGATGCCATCCAGCCATCTCATCCTCGGTCGTCCCCTTTTCCTCCTGCCCCCAATCCCTCCCAGCATCAGAGTCTTTTCCATTGAGTCAACTCTTCGCATGAGGTGGCCAAAGTACTGGAGTTTCAGCTTTAGCATCATTCCTTCCAAAGAAATCCCAGGGCCGATCTCCTTCAGAATGGACTGGTTGGATCTCCTTGCAGTCCAAGGGACTCTCAAGAGTCTTCTCCAACACCACAGTTCAAGTCATGTCTAATTCTTTGCAACCCTATGGCCTATAAACTACCAGGCTCCTTGGTCCATAGAATTTTCCAGGCAAGCATAATGGATTGGGTTGCAGTATCCTCCTCCATGAGAGCTTCCCAACCCAGGTATCAAACCCAGGTCTCCTGTATCTCCTGCATTGGTAGGCAAGTTCTTTACTTGCTGAGCCATGGGGGAAACCCCAGAAAGGGCTAATTGTTGCTATTGTTCAGTCACTCGGTTGTATCCAAATTTTTGTTACCCCATGGACTGCAGCACACCAGAACTCCCTGTCCTTCACCATTTCCTGGCGCTTATTCAAACTCATGTCCATTGCATCAGTGATGCCATCCAACCATCTCATCCTCTGTTGTCCCCTTCTCCTCCTGCCTTCAATCTTTCCCAGCATCAGGGTCTTTTCCAATGAGTCAGCTCTTTGCATCAGGTGGCCAGAGTACTGGAGCTTCAGCCTCAGCATCAGTCCTTCCAATGAATATTTAGGATTGATTTCATTTAGGATTGATTGGTTTGATTTTCTTGCAGTCCAAAGGACTCTCGGATGACCCAGAGGGATGTTGTGGGGAGGGAGGTGGGAGGGGGGTTCATGTTTGGGAACGCATGTAAGAATTAAAGATTTTAAAATTTAAAAAATAAAAAAATAAATAAAATTTAAAAAAAAAAAAAAAGAGTCTTCTCCAACACCGCAGTTCAAAAGCATCAAATCTTCTGTGCTCAGACTTCTTTATAGCCCAACTCTCTCATCCATACATGAGTATTGGAAAAATCATAGCTTTGACAAAATAATTCCTCTGCTTTTTAATATGCTGTCTAGGTATGTCATAGCTTTTCTGCCAAGGAGCAAGCATCTTTTCATTTCATAGGGGAAGCCCCCTAAAGGGCTAATAGTTACTCACAAGTTAGTGGGTACTAGTCTGAACGTGTTTAATATAATTGCTTTCTTTCTAGTAATTTAAAGCAACTAGGTTGTCAGAATAGTAGTTTTTATTTCTTATTTACGAAGCAGTGAATATATATATACCTTTTTTCAGATCTTTAAAATTTAAAAAGACTTATCACATGTATTTTCTAGTGTGACACTTGTAAATGTCACATGACATAGAGACACTGTGGGTTGCCTGCTATCTGTCACTTGCATAAAACCCTGACTTGGGATACCTCTCACACCTCGTTGTGACTCAGACTTAAAGCAACAAAAGTCTAAATCAGTCATGGTTTTTTCATTTGTTTTACTAACCATTGGATTGGGGTGAGTATGTAATTCACTGCAGGACAAAGAGATATGCAGGAGTTCTCTTGAAGGGCTTCCAGAAAAAGGTTATTTTGATCTTAAGAAAAAGAAGGAAAAGAAAGCACAGGAAGAAATCAGTCCCCCTTCTTCCATCTGATGTTCTTATACTGATTTTCCCACTCTCTGAAAGGAGAGCATTCCTATGAAACTTTTCGTAAACCAAAATGGCATCAAGTGAAGATGCAATTACCTCAGGACACATCTTGCGAATGGATGCACAAAATAAATTGAGATAAAGCACAGAAGCTCACAGACACAGTTTAGAGCTATGACAGCTGGATACTGAGATGCTGAGTGTGGTCCCCAGGGAAGGAGTTTGGCACGGCCAGTCTTGCTGATCACAAGTGTCACTGCCTCTATAATTACACCTGCAAAACAAATGCTGAACACTATTTTTCCTTTTCAACTTTTTTTCCCTAAAAATGAAAATAGTCTTTGGATTTCTTCCAGTTAGCAAAAACAGGTACTAATGTATTTCAGAAAAGTGAAGTGTATACAGTGCACTTTTGAAAACAGGATGCCTGTATTGGCATATGAGGCTTCATGAGCCTTTTATTTCCTTTTATTTAAAGGAAATAAAACCAGAACTGCAGAAGTCATCTTATTTCCAGAAAGTTATTGAATTACCAAGCTGAAAATGGATGACACAAAGATGGAAAGTTCTAGGGTCCTTGGTTGTGTTATTTAGTTACTAATTTAAATACTTGAGTTACTGGACCCCCTTAGGATTTTGCGTTATATGAATAAATTTATCTGCCTTATTGTTTAAAATAATTGAGTCAGAGTTCTTGGCTACTGTTAACTGAAATCACAATACATGTGAATGAGTTAGATTTAGAGATATGTATGGTAACTGAGGTTAAAAATTTCAAAAAACTTGACCAAGACCACAGGGTAATTGTAGGTACATGATATAGTTGTAATTTCACATTCCAGGGATTATATGCCTTCCATTTAATGCTATGTCAAATTTTTTGAGTGGAAAGAACAAACAGTATTAGGGTGTTGTAAACTTTGGGAAACTGCATAGATTTATTTTATCCTCCTCAAAATAGGAACTTGTGGTAGAGGGCTTAGGACAGCAGGAAGAACAATAGGAGATTAGAGTGCAGAAAAGGAGTAGCAAGGTATCATGCTCATATGTTGCTTATTTTTAAATTTTGTCTAAAGTTAGCCTGAAACTCAAGAGAAAAATTGAAACTCTCTCCTTATTTCACATGTACTTCTATTCCTAGAACCCAAAACCTAGGTAAGTAGTATTGATAATTCTATGTTCTGTTTAATAGAGCTATTTTCATCCAGATAACTTAGGTAGGATTTCTTAGAGACAAAGAAAAAAATTTTTTTTAAATTTAAACTTCATTTAAGTGGTTCAGGTGGTAAAGAACCTGCCTGCCAGTGCAGGAGATGCAAGAGACCCGGGTTTGATCCCTGGGTCAGGATGATCACCTGGAGGAGGAAATGGCAACCCACTCTGGTATTCTTGCCTGGAGAATCCCATGGACAGAGGAGCCTGGCAGGCTATGGTCAGTGGGATCACAAAGAATTGGACATGACTGAGTGCACAAGCACACAACCAAAGAAAAAAGATAAATTTATTAAAGAATGAATGGAGAATCCCCTAGAACATAAAAGTAGAAAGCACTGCTTGGCTGAACAAGGGTTTTGGGCCAGGAGTTAGAAATCTATCAGGAACTTATATGTGTCACCACATAAGAGTCTCTAGGGCACTGTTGGTGCTCTTCTCTAATTTATCTCTCCATGCAGACCAGCCTTTTCTCCATTCCTCATGTGCAGGGTCAAAGATGTATCCTCCCACCCTCCATCAACCCATCAGCACCAACCTTCTAAGCAAATGACTTTCTAGGCAAATGCTATTACGGTGGACTCACTCTAATCATGTTTCAATTCTTTCTTTTGGATTCTTCAAGAGGATAGGTCTGGCCAAGCTGAGCTTCTGGGGTTTGTTTCACTCTAACCAGACACCCCTACTTTTGTTCAATCAAATTTTGCATAGTTGATGATCACACTGAAAAAAACACTTCTATGTTTTTTAAGTTACCTCTATGGTAAACATTTTTGGCAACTTTTATAAAGTTACTTCTGTGGTAAAGGACAGCTCTCAGAGAAGTGGCTGTGGCTGTGAAGTACCTTGAAATTAGATCTGACCAGAATTTAAAACTTCATTTTATTTTATTTTATAATGATTTTGAAGTTTCAAAAGCCAATTTGGAAATAAAAATTTAAACACAGTTTGGTGGTAAAAAGTAGGAAACTTGCTTATAGTGATGAAAGGGAAAAATAACCAGACATCTCTACAATGATGATTGCTTAGTGCGGACAATGATAAAACAGTGGAAAAAGAAAAAAAATCTCAGAGGTAACTATTGCTGGTGTATCTGGCCATTTTTCAAAGTACAACTATCTGTGTAATTTATAATTACCATTGCACTAAAGTGTATTCATTACATGTACAAAACTATATATGTTAATATTCAAGAGGAATTTTAAAAATAAACACATTTTATATCGGAAGTACATGCAAAATTAAATTTTTACATAGATTATTTGATTGCATTCAAGTAATTCAAGACTATGCCTTCAGAACTACAATTCTAAAATTTCAGATAAATAATATATAATACAGGAATGATATCAGAAAATATAACATATATTTTAAACTGGCAAAATGAGTGACATTAAAAATTGCTCACACAACAAATTGTACCAAGCATACAAAAATACATCATTTAAGTCAAGCAAAAAATGCCTGTATGTGAAATAAATTTAAATTAAATATTAATGAAGGTTAGGGAAGCACAAGTATAAAAACTGTTAAGAATTGTATAGGTTATAAATTTTAACCATTAGGTTTTTGTAAGCTAAAATTTATGTTCTATATATGTCAATACCAGTATGAACTTTTTTTATCAAAAAATGTTTTTCAGGAGGCAGAAATTTTAGGGGCACAATAAATCAAATCATAAATTCTGACATGATATGTGAATCTACAAAAATATACATTATATTATACAATATACATTATATTATACATATACATTATCTACATATACATTATATACATTATATTTATAGTAATATATGTGAGACTATATTAGGAAAAACCTAGCTAAGATGAAATTCATTTTGTAAATCTAAGTAGGCAATAATATAGTTCTTTATGAGATTTCCAGGGAATTTGAAAAGAAATGCTATGTTGAGTAGATCTTTTAAGAAGTAATGACTTAAGATTTCAGAATACCATGACAGGAAATGTTAGAATTAAATCATATAGATTCATGTGCTGTACATGGAGAGGTTATCTAGGGGGCAAGCTGTTTCAGCATAAAAATTAAAGTTAAAATCACACTATCCAATTAGAAAAATCAGAACCGCACAATTACCCAGTACTGCAAAAACAAACTTTCCTCCTTTTCAGAAGATAGGGCAATTTCACTCTTTTGCTGGTTTTTATTTTCACTAATCTCTGGCCTACCTGGGTTGAGTGAATATGCCAAAATGTAATGCAAAAAGCTGTTCGTGTTTCAGCTTAATTGGGAGCCAGAAATGGAGTACATCTCAAGGGATTTCTGACTGAGGATGGCAGGCTTGAGATGTTTGGAGTGTTCCAATCAGATTTTGGCTAAGAATGTGAATTATGTTTATTCAAATGTCCTTAAATCTCCAGAATCCTTGGGGCAAGTCTGCGTGACTCTGACTGAAAAGTGACATTTTATATCTTAAATGGGGCTGAGTCCGTTGTGGCCACAGCAGAGCACTTCCTCTGGAAGCCTGAGCCTTCCTGAGGCCTCCACCCTGGAGTCAGGCCGCCATGATTCCTAGGACACTGCCTCCCAGACTGAATCTATTATAACTCTGAGCAGCCGCTATCATTTTGTATATCATCATCAGGACACTACAGGCAAATCAGCAGGGACCCCAGATGGCTGCTGCTAGGAGTCCTCAGCCACTTCTGGCACCCTAAGGGCCAGTTAATTCCATTCTGTCTCTCATGCTTATAATCTTAGGACAATGAACAATATGCAAATTACCCTGCTCACCTAATTCTTCAATATATGGTTTGTGCTTCTTTTTCTATGTCTTATTTTCCTGCTCTGATACATATATTTTTTCTCTTTGTCAGCTCCTTGTATTTGTTCTTTGAAACATTAAATTCAGTTGCAAATCAACTCTTCTACATTATCAACTTTCTCACATTCACCCCTTGGTGGTGTCTCTTCCCTTTGTATGTATTTGTTTACAATAATCTTCTTATTGAAGTAAAATTTACATTTTCTAGAAATCCCATATTTTAAATGTATAGTTTTATGAGCTGTCGATACTTTGCTCACCTCTCCAATCAAGATGTAGAACATTTCCCTCTTGCAGAAAGTTCCCACGAGGATCTTTCTGGTCAATTGCTCATCCTTTCCTCTAAGCAACTGTTTAAAATTTTTATCACTGTGGATTAGTTTTGCCTGTAAATGCAACCACATCATAAGAATTCTTCTGTCTAACTTCTTTAGTTCAATACAATGGTTTTGAGATTTGTCCATGTTGTTGTTTGTATTAGGAACTCATTCTTTTTCTTGCTGAATTGTATTCTAAAATTTATGTAGTTTTTTTGTGAAGGTATATTTTCATTTCTCTCGACCTTAGGATTGGGTTGCTGATTCATAGGGAATTTGTTTCATATATAAATTAACAATGACGATCAGGTTTTATAAAATGGCCCAGTGAATTTATTTAATGTTAAGTTCACCTGAGAGAAGTGAATAACTTCTAAGTATAACAACAACTAGGGCATCTAAGACTGGAAAGCAATCATGAGTTGTGATGAATTCATCATGCAAAGCTCCCTGGAAAAGCCGTTTCTGGACACTAGTTGGCCTTCACATCATGTTTCTCTTCTCCCTACTCTGGATCATGTCTATTTTCATTTGAAATTCTATGCATCTTAACTGTTCCACCTTTGGTGTGTCAAACTACGACCTACGTTCCACCATTCACTGCATCACTTTTGAGAGCAATACACTTCTTTCAACTTAGGTCCAGTTGTTGGAGGCCTGCAAATTAACTGACAACAAGCAAGTTAACAGAAGAAATTTCAGTTCAGTTCAGTCACTGAGTCATGTACAACTCTTGATGACCCCATGGACTGCAGTACAGCAGGCCTCCCTGTCCATCACCAACTCCCAGAGTTTACTAAAACTTATGTCCATTGAGTCGGTGATGCCATCCAACTATCATATTCTGTCATCCCCTTCTTTTCCAGCCTTCAATTTTCCAGCATCAGGGTCTTTTCCAGTGAGTCAGTTCTTCACATCAGATTGCCAAAGGATTGGAGTTTCAGCTCCTTTCAATGAATATTCAAGACTAATCTCTTTTAGGATGGACTGGTTGGCTCTCCTTGCAGTCCAAGGGACTCTCAAAAGTCTTCTCCAACACCATAGTTAAAAAGCTTCAATTCTTCAGCACTCAGCTTTCTTTATAGTTTAGCTCTCACATCCATACATGACTACTAGAAAAACCATAGCTTTGACTAGACTCAAATTTTTGGCAAAGCATGTCTCTGCTTTTCAATATGCTGTCTAGGTTGGTCATAGCTTTTCTTCCAAGGAGCAAGAGTCTTTTAATTTCATGGGTGCAGTCACCATCTGCAGTGATTTTGGATCCCCTCAAAATAGTCTGTCATTGTATCCACTGTTTCTCCATCTTTTTGTCATGAAGGGATGGGACCAGATGCCATGATCTTAGTTTTCTAAATGTTGAGTTTAAAGCCAACTTTTTCATTCTTCTCTTTCACTTTCATCAAGAGGCTCTTTAGTTCTTTGCTTTCTGCCATAAGGGTGGTATCATCTGCATATCTGAGGTTATTGATATTTCTCCTGGCAATCTTGATTCCAGCTTGTGCTTCATCCAGCCCAACATTTCTCCTGATTTACTCTGCATATAAGTTAAATAAACATGGTGACAATATTAGCCTTGATGTACTCCTTTCCTGATTTGGAACCAGTCTGTTCTTCCATGTCCAGTACTAACTATTGCTTCCTGACCTTCATACAGATTTCTCAAGAAGCAGGTCAAGTGGTCTGATATTCCCATCTCTTTCAGAATTTTCCACAGTTTGTTGTGATCAACACAGTCAAAGTCTTTGACATAGTCAATAAAGCAAAAGTAGATGTTTTTCTGGAACTCTCTTGCTTTTTTGATCATCCAGCAAATGTTGGCAGTTTGATCGCTGGTTCCTATGCCTTTTATAAATCCACCTTGAACATCTGAAAGTTCACAGTTCACATATCGTTGAAGCCTGGTTTGGAGAATTTTGAGCATTACTTTGCTAGCTTGTGGACGAGTACAATTGTGTGGTAGTCTGAACATTCTTTGGCATTAATTTTTTTGGGGATTGGAATGAAAACTAACCTTTTCCAGTCCTATGGCCACTGCTGAGTTTTCCAAATATGCTGGCAGAACTTTCACGGCATCATCCTTTAGGATTTGAAATAGTTCAACTGGAATTCTATGCCTCCACTAGCTTTGTTCATAGTGATGCTTCCTAAGGCCCACTTGACTTTGCATTCCAGGATGTCTGGCTCTATGTGGGTGATCACACCATTGTGATTATCTGGGTCATGAAGACCTTTTTTGTGTAGTTCTTCTGTGTATTCTTGCCACCTCTTCTTAATATCGTCTGCTTCTGTTAGGTCCATACCATTTCTGTCCTTTATTATGCCCATCTTCACATGATATGTTTCCTTGGTAGCTCTAAGTTTCTTGAAGACATCTCTAGTCTTTCCTATTCTATTTTTTCCCTCTATTTCTTTGCACTGATCACTGAGGAAGGCTTTCTGATCTCTCCTTGCTGTTCTTTGGAACTCTGCATTCAAATGGGTATATCTTTCCTTTTCTCCATTGCCTTTCCCTTCTCTTATTTCACAGCTATTTGTAAGGCCTCCTCAGACAACCATTTGCCTTTTTGCATTTCTTTTTCTAGGGGATGGACTTGATCACTGCCTCCTGTACAATGTCACGAACCTCTGTCCATAGTTCTTCAGGCACTCTGTCTATCACATCTAATACCTTGAATCTATTTTTCACTTTCACTGTACGATCATAAGAGATTTTATTTAGGTCATACCTGAATGGTCTATTCCCTCCTTTCTTCAATTAAGTCTGAATTTGGCAATAAGGAATTCATGATCTGAACCACAGTAGCTTCTGGTCTTGTTTTTGCTGAATGTACAGAGCTTCTCCATCTTTGGCTGCAAAGAATATAATCAATCTGATTTTGGTGCTGGCCATCTGGTGAGGTCCATGTGTAGAGTCTTCTCTTGTGTTGTTGGAAGAGGGTGTTTGCTCTGACCAGTGCATTCTCTTGGCAAAACTCTACTAGCCTCTGCCCTGCTTCATTCTGTACTCCAAGGCCAAATTTGCCTGTTACTCCAGGTATTTCTTGACTTCTTGCTTTTGCATTCCAGTCCCCTATAATGAAAAGGACATCCTTTTTGGGTGTTAATTCCAGAAGGTCTTGTAGGTATTCATGAGTGAGTGAGTGAAGTCACTCTGTTCTGTCTGACTTTTTGTGACCCCATGGACTGTAGCCTACCAGGCTTCTCCATCCATAGGATTTTCCAAGCAAGAATACTGGAGTGGATTGCCATTTCCTTCTGCAGGAAATCTTCCCGACCCAGGGATTGAACCAAGGTCTCCCGTATTGTAGGCAGACACTTTCCCATCTGAGCCACCAGGGAGGTAGGTCTTCATAGAACTGTTCAACTTCAGCTTCTTTAGCATTACTGGTCGGGGCGTAGAATTGGATTACTGTGATATTGAATGGTTTGCCTCGGAAATGAACAGAGATCATTCTATCTTTTTTGAGATGGTATCTAAGTACTGCATTTCAGACTCTTTCGTTGACTATGATGGCTACTCCATTTCTTCTAAGCGATTCTTGTCCACAGTAGTAGATAAAATGTCATCTGAGTTAAATCCACCCATTCCAGTCCATTTTAGTTCACTGATTCCTAGAATGTGGATGTTCACTCTTGCCTTCTCCTGTTTGACCACTTCCAGTTTGCCTTGATTCATGGACCTAAAGTTCCAGGTTCCTATCGATATTGCTCTTTAAAGCATCAGACTTTACTTCCATCACTAGTCACATCCACAACTGGGTGTTGTTTTTGCTTTGTCTCTGGCTCTTCATTCTTTCTGGAGTTATTTCTCCACTCTTCTCCGTTAGCGTATTGGGCACCTGCCAACCTGGGTAGTTCATCTCTCAGTGTCCTATCTTTTTGCCTTTCACACTGTTCATGGGATTCTCAAGGCAAGAATAATGAAGTGGTTTGCCATTCCCTTCTCCAGTGGGCCACATTTTGTCAGAACTCTCCACCATGACCTGTCCACCTTGGGTGGCCCTCCGTGGCATGGCTCATAGTTTCATTGAGTTAAACAAGGCTGTGGTCCATGTGATCAGATTGCTTAGTTTTCTGTGATTGTGGTTTTCATTCTGTCTGCCCTCTGATGGAAGGCAGACAGAAGCTTATGAAAGCTTCCTGATGGGAGAAAACAGAACCGGATGAAAACAGAATGGTATATATAACAGAAGAAAAGAAAAGGTTTATTTATGTGTGTACTCCATACATGCTGGAGGCTTAGTTATGAGTAACTCACTCAATAACCAGGGATTATAAGTATACATGCAAAATTTAACAAAAGTGAAGGGGATGCTTAATGTTTCAATAAGAAGGTATGAAAGGTACTGTTGGGCTTTTTGATGCTAATAGAAATGGGCAGTCTGCTTCTGTGGCAGTGGAATTCATAGAAAACTCCCTGGAGGGGGTTAATGGCAGCTGTATTTTCTGAAAGTTCTGTTTTAGTCAGATAAGGGAAGTTCAGATAAGATTTCTTTCTGCATGTTTTTAGTTCAGATGTTTTCACTTTAAAATAATCTTTATACCAACTTCAGAAGTTTGAGTGGGTCTCCATATTTCCCTATCTAAAACTTTCCTAAAAGTATGACAGAAAAAAAAAAAAAAAAAAGGAGTTAGGTTGATTGCTGTGGAGAGAGATTCAGGTTAGAAGTTACGAAGTAGGAGGTATGAAAGAAAGAGAAAAACAAAGATTAATCAGTGGACCAGGTGATAAGCTAACTTTGAAGTCCAGAGGGCAACTGGTCAAGAAGATTTCTCAGTGTGGGGCTTGAAGCATCTTTAGTAAGAATTACAGTGGTAATGCTACTGTCATGCTCATTTGCCTTGGAGCAAAGATTGGGACATGCCAATGTTCTTTGAAATTTCTGAGTGCCCCACACGGTTGTGGTGGCCTTTGAGGTTTTATCACGTCAGTCACCTTCAGCTTACAGGGCTTCAGGTAAAAGGCACCTTTAGTTTTCAGTGGTGCCAAGCCAAGTGGGTGGGAGAAAAATTGGAAACATGAATTACAGATAAAATATACAGGAGAGCAGGATCCAGGTGACAAAGAGGTGAAAAAGAGCTCAAAGAGAATGAATAAGTGATAACTCACGAGGATGAGTTATAATTTGTCATTGAAACAAAAATTTTCTGTACAATCACCCCAATTCTGATCAAATAGAATCAAAGTAAAATAACTCTTGTTTACAAAATAAGTCTAGTCTCATTACATTGGACCTGGTCATTTATATTAGTTCAGCAAAAATTGTAAATGTCCACATAGGCCTTTTAAACTTTGCTTTTTGGAGCTTTCCTAAGGAATTTCAGATAAGACTTTTAAAAGTTTCTTGAAGTTGAGATGCCAATCTAAGGACTTGCCACTAGACTTTACCTACGCTACCTGTAGATTTAGGTGAATTCCTCTCTTCAGAAAACTAAGATCATGGCATCCCATCCCATCACTTCGTGGCAAATAGATGGGTAAACAGTGGAAACAGTGGCTGAGTTTATTTTGGGGGGCTCCAAATCACTGCAGATGGTGACTGCAGCCATGAAATTAAGACACTTACTTCTTGGAAGGAAAGTTACGACCAACCTAGATAACATATTAAAAAGCAGAGACATTACTTTGCCAACAAAGGTTCATCTAGTCAAGGTTATGGTTTTTCCAGGAGTCATGTAAGGATGTGAGAGTTGGACTACAAGGAAAGCTGAGCACGGAAGAATTGATGATTTTGAACTATGGTGTTGGAGAAGACTTCTGAGAGTCCCTTGGACTGCAAGGAGATCCAACCAGTCCTTCCTAAAGGAGATCAGTCCTGAGTGTTCATTAGAAGGACTGCTGTTGAAACTGAAATGCCAATACTTGGGCCACATGATGTGAAGAACTGACTCATTGGAAAATCCCTGGATGCTGGGAAAGATTGAAGGAGAGAGGAGAAGGGGATGACAGAGCATGAGCTGGTTGAATGGCATCACCAACTCAATGGACATGAGTTTGGGTAAACTCTGGGAGTTGGTGATGAACAGGGAGGCCATACTGCAGTCCATGAGCTTGCGAAGGGTAGGACATGGCTGAGTGACTGAACTGAACTGAACTGAACTCTCTTCTTGGGGTCTGCAAAGTAGCTTAAGTTTTGTAGACCTGGAAACTTAAATGGCCTTCCTTAATCATCTGTAATACTGGGAACTGTCTAAGTTAGTATCAGGCCTTCCCCCCCCCCTTTTTTTTTCAGAGTGCTTTATAAGCATTGGCTCCATGAAGTCAACTTAAGTAGTTCCTTAAACAGTTTGCTCATATCTGATGCTATGCAAACTATTCTCAAGTATGACATTCCAGACAAAGCCTTGGTAGTAAAATCAATTTTCCCAATTATGTTACAAGTAGAACAGATTCCTATTGAATTTGGGCAAATAACTATATTGCCATGAAAATAAGAATACTCAATGAGAGTTTTCAAATTCTGGAAGGGCTAGGTAGAGAGAAAAACACAAATGTTTCATTTTTGATGAGAAACCTATAATTTACTAAATTGTTGTGAGTTATAGCCAGCTTAAGAGAAAACAGAAGATTCCTTAAGTACAGAAAATAGAATATTAAAGAACTATCAATGCTCCAAACATAAGGCCATAAGAATAATAATCACCCCTCATCAGTTCATTCAGTCCCATGTTGTTAATTCTTGCTCTGCTTGACCTTGAGTTACCTATTTTATGAACCCATCAGCTTCCCCACTAATGTTCTGAAAATCTTTACCCAGCCCAGTGGTATGATCTCAAAGCTATTTGAGCAATGCCACCAGAAGCTGGTACCCCACAATTCCTATCATAATCATTTCCATGGATCTCTGAGACAGTTCCTTTTGTTGAGAAGGAAGCATCCTGACTTATTAATGATTGCAAGAGCTTTCAAAAAGTATCAGAGTAAAACAATAACTATTCATGAAAGCGAGAGAGTTAAAATGGCCATCATGAAAGATTTATGAAGAGATCCTTATAAAAATACAGTGGTCCTCCCTCTACCCACAGTGGGTACATTCAAAGACTCCCAGTGAGTGCTTAAAACTGCAGATAGTAATGAACCCTAAGTATACTATTTGTTCCTATACATACCTATGATACAGTTTAACATAGACATAGTAAGTTATAAACAATGATTATAGCTAATAATAAAATAGAATACTTGTAACTATACTGTAATAATAAAAGTTATCTGGATGGGGGCTCGCTCTCACTCCCAAAATATCTTTTTGTACTGTACTCCCTCCTCTTATTGGGATGATGTGAGATGATAAAATGCCTACTTGGTGACATGAAGGAAGGTGAATGGAAAATTGTGATGTAGTGTTGGGCTACTATTTGACCTTATGACAAAGAGTCAGAAGAAGGATTATCCATTTCAGGTGACCTTGGATCACAGGACCGTGATGATGTCAACAGTTAAATGTCAGAGTAGAAGATGTCAACATTTGGGGACTCTGAGCAAGAAGGAGCAGGATCGCTCAAGATTACATCAAGTTACTCAGAAGAGCACACAATTAAAACTTAATTATTATTTATTTCTGGATTTTCCATTTAATATTTTCAGTCCATGCTTGGCTAAAAACCATGGAAAATGAAATGACAGATGAGAGAGGATAACTGTTATGCAACAGATAAGAAACTTACTTTGTTTCTGTGACATATAACATTAAAGGTAATAATTGTAATTACAACTGATAACATATCAGGAGATATCATGAATGAGTAGAATATTGATAAATTTCTATGAATTTTATATAATTTGAAATACTTATATTAACAACATATACCCATGCAAATATAACTCTTAGGGGGAGTTAAGTATCTCCTCTTATTTGACAATGTTTTTATGCAATTAAACATACAAAATAAATGTAATTATTCTTTAAATATCTCTCTCTTCAAAAGATGAAAGAATAAATCATTTGAGATTTTTCTAGAACCCTCTGGGAAATCAATGTCAGTTTCAGATCAAGATTTTATTTAGGGTTTGATTTGAGCAAGATAAGATATTAAAAACTGTCCAAAATGACCAAAAGTTTGAACAATTGATTAAATAGGATTGCATACCACTATGAAACAATAAAAGATTTTTAAAGTAAATATAAGAAGTAACACGATTCTAAAAAGCAAAAGAAAAACTTAGTTCACTTAATGATGAGAAAATTCAGTTCTCCTAAATAATTGAGAGCAAAATAAAGACAATGCACCGCAACAAAAAGACACAGAATCTTTGCTTCCTGTGTGGATTTTTTAAAAGGTAAAAAAAACCTTTTACAGTCTTACGTTGCTGCTGCTGCTAAGTCGCTTCAGTCGTGTCCGACTCTGTGCGACCTCATAGACGGCAGCCCACCAGGCTCCCCGGTCCCTGGGATTCTCCAGGCAAGAACACTGGAGTGGGTTGCCATTTCCTCCTCCAATGCATGAAAGTGAAAAGTGAAAGTGAAGTTGCTCAGTCGTGTCTGACTCTTTGTGACCCCATGGACTGCAGCCTACCAGGCTCCTCTGTCCATGGGATTTTCTAGGCAAGAGTACTAGAGTGGGTTGCCATTGCCTTCTCCAAGTCTTATGTTAAGAGTTCACTGATTATCAAAGAAATTCTGTCCTTTTGAGAGAAAAACAAACTCTAACTTTACATCAGTACACAATGTTAAAGATCATTTTAAAAACTGATAATAAACTAATTTAGTCTTAGCCAACTTGTCCACATGAAATGATTCTCTGTCTTCTTTTCTTTCCTCTTATGTGACCCTTTACAACTTTCTAGATCCATTCAGGCTTTTGTTCTCCACTGTCCTCTCATTCTAGAACGACCTTTTAAACCAATCTCTAAACATCTTTTCAAATGAGTCAGTTCTTCCCATCAGGTGGCAAAAGTATTGAAGTTTCATCTTCAGCATCAGTCCTTCCAATGAATATTCAGGACTGATTTCCTTTAGGATGGACTGGTTGGATCTCCTTGCAGTCCAAGGGATTCTCAAGTCTTCTCCAACACCACAGTTCAAAAGCATCAATTCTTCGGCACCCAGCTTTCTTTATAGTCCAACTCTCACATCCATACATGACTACTGGAAAAATCATAGCCTTGTCTAGGAGTCTGGTTCAGACCGTTAGAAATCACATAATCTGCCCCCTTATAATGAAAGCTATTCTTCCTTCCACAAGAGAAAAAGCATCTGTATCATCTCATTTACTCTGAGAGGGTGATGCGCTTGTCACCAGTGTCACTTCTCCACAGTTTCAAATAGGTACCCTTTTGTCTCACAGAAGCCTTCTCAAGGCTATAAACTCCTTACACTGTGGCAGCCTCCTCCTTTGGATTGCCATGTTAAGAAGGGATCTTTTCTCTCTCTCAGCCGCTCCTCTGCATTCCCCAGGGAGATATTTATAGCCCTGCCCTTCCACACCCTGAGTGACTCTTAAGGGCAGCCCTTCGGCTTGAGAAGTACAGACCAAATGACAGGTCAACCTGTCATAAGCAAGCTGGGAGGCAAGTGTTAAGTGACATGCCAACCACACGGTGATATCCATCTCCAGTTATTATATGTATCAAAGGAAGAACAGTGGGAGCCATCATCTCACCTTTAGTCATATCACCTACTCTGCTCAGATGCAGTCAAGCACGTCTTTCAGAATAAAGGATGTTGCCGTAATGGCTATTTTGTTGTTGTTGTTATTGTTTTGTTTTAGATTTTGTTTTCGTTTCAGTGACTCAGACCACAAAGAATCCACCTGCAATGTATGAGACCCAGCTTTGATCCCTAGGTCAGGAAGATCCTCTGGAGGAGGGCATAGTAATCCATTCCAGTATTCTTGTCTAGAGGATTCCATGGACAGAGGAATCTGATTGGCTGCAGTCCATGGGATTGCAAAGAGTCAGAAATGAGTGAGCAACTAACACACACACACACACACACACACACACACACACATACATGTTCTTACCCACTGTTGCTACAACTCTAGCCCAGTCGTACAGGGTGTGATGTTCAGTGTACAGACTTTCAGCCTGGCATAAGTCCGTGGATGTGATCATGAGTGGATATAAGAAGTGTGAAAAAGGAAGAGTACCTAAAATTCAAGCCCTGAAGGGTAAATGGATGTTACTTAAAAAGACAACTCAAAATGAAAAGGTAATAGTATGCTCAAAACTCAGCTGCAAATTTCATTACCCCTCATGACTAGGTTATGATGATTGTAAAGAATTGCACGTTGTTCAACAATCAGCAAAAACATAGATTTGCTTTGTGTTTTATTTTGCTTTTCAAGTTCTGTTGCTATTTTGTGCACTTAATATATAATGTCTGTTAAAGCAAAGACAGATATTCCCTAGCTTTTATGGGCACCTGAGTTTTACAGGGGAAAGGAGAATTTATACCAGAACTTGAAAATGAAACAAGCATGCTATGATACTTTCAAAGTTTAGTATAATGCTTATTGTCTTTTCTGAAGGTGGCAAAAAAGATTTAAATGAGTTCTTTTCTGAGAAATTCTACTTTTCTATCATAGAAACTTCACAGTAAAAATAATTTTAAAATTTGTCGCATGAAATTTAAATGAATCATTTTTATTTGAAAATCAAGGTGTGCTTGTGATTTGCATGATAAAACAGAAGCTTTCTGCCCTTTTTATATAAGTATATTCTTAGTCTAGATTATCTAAGATAGAACATCTTATCTGATAACATCTCAACTGATAAAAGAGTTTTGAAAGAAAGAAGAGAGCTGGAAGCTATTGTTCCTTTGGATGTAGACCTATGCCCCCCTCCTCCAATAAAGAAAATAAGCCATGTGGTAGACAATATTATTATCTGAAAGAAGCCTAATTATTTATTATAAATTATAATCATATTGAATCTTAACTCATCTTTTTATATCATTTTTTAATGTAAGTTTACTGCAAGTAGCAGCAGCTCTTGCTATGTCACTTATCAAAGATAATAAAAGCAATAAAACCTGGATTTGCCTTTAAGACTTGAAAAAAACACCAAATTTACACAGAGAAAGTGATATACGGGAACGACACAAGCGATGCTCCTGTTATCAGAAAATAACACAATTGAATTGCACTGGGCCAGCTCCAGTTGTCATATCATGTTGCTGTTGTTTCTTATAAAATAAATAGGTTTGTTTATCATGGGCCAATGTGACATGGCAGTACAAAATTCATATTCCATGCTCTGGCAGCAGGGAAGAGAGCAGGTGTCGCCACTCAACTAAACCTGCAAAATTGTTTGGAATTTTTATTTATTAAAGCCCACCTTCTTTGCACCACGCTCACTGGCCAGTCTACATCTCCTGCAGTCAAATTCACGAATATTTTCACTGCTAAGGCAATAGATGTGACCATCCAGAAAAACAAAAGTCTTCCTTAAATGCTGGAATACAAATTGATTTCACCAGGGGGAATCCAACTGTACTATGTCCTGTACACTTACTTATAACCAATTAAACTGCTCTTTCACCAGTTTAAATACACCTTTTAAAATTACTCTGTTCCTTTATATTAAAAATACAGGGCAGAACTCTTGCAAGGCACCATTCACAATAATAATTTCATTTCCCCATCCCCTTACCTCCGCTTGATTTTTCTCATTTTATCCCCAGGATCTCATGGCTTTTCTTTTGTAAGCTGCATTATAGAACCTTATGGTGAGGGCATGATAATGAAGAAAAACAAAACTATGTGAAAAAATTATAATTAAGCAGTCAATGGCACATTTCTGCATGAAGCAATGGAGGCAATTTACAACATAGGTCCCACCTGTAGGAAAAGCTGTTGTGCTGAAGCACATTTTTATGCTGATAAACTACTGAACCTAGAGTACATTAATAATAAAATTCCCATAATATAACTATATTCTATGTCCTGAGATGAAGATACAAGTGAAAAATAAAATCAAAGTAAATTGATAATACTTTTTTCCCCACTGAAAAGTAGAATATTCATATCCTCCTTTTTGGACACTAAAAAATGTTATTTTTCATCTTTATCATGTACATATATGTGTATATATATAATGTGTACATGTATTCATGTATATTTGTGTATATATTCTATATGTGTGCATATCAGTTCAGTTCAGTCACTCAGTCATGTCCAACTCTTTGCAACCCCATGAACCGCAGGACACCAGGCCTCCCTGTCCATCACCAACTCCCAGAGTTTACCCAAAGTCATGTCCATTGAGTCGGTGATGCCATCTCAAACTCTGTTGTCCCCTTCTCCTCCGGCTTTCAGTCTTTCCCAACATCAGGGTCTTTTCATGTGAGTCAGCTCTTCATATGAGGTGGCCAAAGTATTGGAGTTTCAGTTTCAACATCAGTCCTTCCAATGAACACCCAGGACTGATCTCCTTTAGGATGGACTGGTTGGATCTCCTTGCAGTCCAAGAGACTCTCAAGAGTCTTCTCCAACACCACAGTTCAAAAGCATCAATTCTTCTGCACTCAGCTTTCTTTATAGTCCAGCTCTCACATCCATACATGACTACTGGAAAAACCATAGCCTTGGCTAGACAGACCTTTGTTCACAAAGTAATGTCTCTGCTTTTTAACATGCTGTCGAGGTTGGTCATCACTTTCCTTCCAAGGAGTAAATGTCTTTTAATTTCATGGCTGCAATCACCATCTACAGTGATTTTGGAGCCTCCCAAAATAAAGTCAGTATTATATACACATATATAATGTGTGTGTATATACACATACATAATTTATATAATATATACTTTATACTATACATATGATATATATGTACATTATTCACATGCACTATATTTGTGTGTATGTGTGTGTATGTTAGTTGCTCAGTCATCTTCGACCTTTGCATTCCCATAGACTATAACCCACCCGGCTCCTCTGCCCATAGAATTTTACAGGCAAGAATACTGGAGTGGGTTGCCATTTCCTTCTCCAGGGGAATTTGCCAATCCAAGGATTGAAACTGCATTTCCTGCATTAGCAGAAGTGTTATTTACCACTGAACTACCAGGGAAGCCTACATATACATATATATATACACATATATATACTTGGTACCTTGTGGGAGTCTATAAGACAAGATGCCAAGAGCATAAGGTTCATATTCATATAATAATGGAATTCTTTCCATATGTGAATCTCAAGGAATCGTTTGAAAGGTTAATTTTCAAAACATATGCACTGATCACTTTTTATTTTGCCTATTTCAGAGATTTGTGACCTGTGATAGAGGAAGGAATCATGGTTTGCTCACATTAGCATAACAAAAGAGCTCACTATCACAAAGTCCATTTCTTCATCTTAAAGACAGCATCAGTGTTCTTTGCCATCCTCCATTGAACTTAGTATTCATGCGATTTAGAAGTCGGTGAGTGGGCCAATGAATCAAGCTAGGTCAATCAAATCAGACTCTTCTTGGAATTAAAATCTTGAGCAGAATGTCACCAGAATAGACAAGAGCTGGATCTGACTTCTCTTGATCACAAAGCCCTGGAAAGATTCTTTAACCTGTTTGCAATGTCTGCCCTGAGATCTTACTTTCCAAAGCTTGATAGTCATGCTTTTTCTCCAGTTCCATGATCTGCTGTAATCACTTCCAATAAATTCCACCCCCCCACTTTTTTTCTTTTTGTTTGGATTACCCAGGAAAGCTTTGACCCATGGATCCAAAGAAACATAGGCAAAATAGTTTGCAATATTTTTGACCCTGCTTAAAAGCCAGTGGGCTACTGCATATCCAATATAAGAAAGGCTCTCAGAAGTATTCTTGTGACTAGCATACTTGTAACAAATAAAGCGTCAATCAAAAGAACTTAAGTTCAGATTCTGCCTTATTGATTCTGGAACCTTTCTAGATCATTTAATACCTCTGAACATCAGTTTTGTCATTCATAAAATGGGTACATATTTCCTGCTTAGTTATACTAAGCATAAATGGAAATATAAATTATTTGAAAATCCCTTAATAAGTTATGAAGTATAATCCAATTGCTGGCTGTGGTTATTAACTCCTTCATTCCAGCTTTGCCACTTTTGGGCTGTGGGACATTTTACATTTCTGTGCCTTAGCAGCCTCATCTATGAAATGAAATATAACAATCTCATAGGGATTTTGTGGTTATTAAATAAGTTAATAAGTATAAACTGGTGCAAAGTAAGTATTATGAAACTGTAACCTATTTTTGGCTGTAATATTATACCACCAATGTGAGTTCACAGAAACCTAAATATGCATGTTTCAGCGTGGTATCTGTCCTTTTCTTACCTTACTTTTTTCTCTCTATTGAAGTTTTCTTTTTTTTAATAAGCCACAATAGAGGCATCCAGATTGCAAAGAAGGAAGCAAAACTATTTCTATTTGCAGATGACATATCTTGTATACAGAAAATCTTTAGGAACTTACTGAAAAATTATCAGAATAAATGAGTTTAGCAAGGTTGCAGGATATAAGGCCAAAAACCAAAAATCAATTGCCTTGCTAAGTGCTTGCTATAAACTATCTGAAACTGAAATTTAAGGAAACAATTCCAGTTAAGAAAGTATCAAAAAGAATAAAATGCCAAGAAATTTAACAAAAAATGTGGAAGGCTTATACTCTGTAAATTACAAAGCATTGTTGAAAGAAATTAAAGAAGATTTAAATAAATGGGAAACTATCCCATACTCATGATGTACACTGCATATAAGTTAAATAAGCAGGGTGACAATATACAGCCTTGATGTACTCTTTTCCCGATTTGGAACCAGTCTGTTGTTTTGCGGCCAGTTCTAACTGTTGCTTCTTGACCTGCATGCAGATTTCTCAGGAAGCAGGTAAGGTGGTTTGGTATTCCCATCTCTTGAAGAATTTTCCACAGTTGGTTGTGATCCACACAGTCAAAGGCTTTGGCATAGTCAATAAAGCAGAAATAGATGTTTTTCTGGAACTCTCTTGCTTTTTCCATGATTCAGCGGATGTTGGCAATTTGATCTCTGGTTCCTCTGCCTTTTCTAAAACCAGCTTGAACATCTGGAAGTTCACAGTTCAAGTATTATCGAAGCCTGGCTTAGAGAATTTTGAGCATTGCTTTGCTAGATTGAGATGAGTGCAATTGTGCGGTAGTTTGAGCATTCTTTGGCATTGCCTTTCTTTGGGACTGGAATGGAAACGTTCCCGTTTCCATTCCTGTGGCCACTGCTGAGTTTTCCAAATATGCTGGCATACTGAGTGCAGAACTTTCACAGCATCATCTTTTAGGATTTGAAGTAGCTCAACTGGAATTCTGTACTTCCACTAGCTGTGTTTGTAGTAATGTTTCCTAAGACCCACTTGACTTCACATACCAGGATGTCTGGCTCTAAGTGACTAATCACACCATAGTGATTATCGGGGTCTGAAGATCTTTTTTGTACAGTTCTTCTGTGTATTCTTGCCACCTCTTCTTAATATCTTCTGCTTCTGTTAGGTCCATACCATTTCTGTCCTTTATTGAGCCCATCTTTGAGGAAATGTTCCCTTGGTATCTCTAAATTTTTTGGAGAGAAATGTTCCCATTCTATTGTTTCACTGAGGAAGGCTTTCTGATCTCTTCTTGCTATTCTTTGGAACTCTGCATTCAAATGGGTATATCTCTCCTTTTCCCCTTTGCTTTTCACTTCTTTTCTTTTCATAGCTGTTTGTAAGGCCTCCTCAGGCAACCATTTTGCCTTTTTGAATTTCTTTTTCGAGGGGAGGGTCTTGATCCCTGCCTCCTGTACAATGTCACGAACCTCTGTCCAAAGTTCTTCAGGGACTCTGTCTATCACATGTAATCCCTTGAATCTATTTCTCACTTCCACTGTATAGTTGTAGGGGATTTGATTTAAGTCATATCTGAATGGTCCAGTGGTTTTCCCTACTTTCTTCAATCCAAGTCTAAATTTGGCAATAATGAATTCGTGATCTGAGCCACAGTCAGCTTCTGGTCTTGTTTTTGATGACTGTATAGGGCTTCTCCATCTTTGGCTGCAAAGAATATAATCAATCTGATTTTGGTGCTGGCCATTTGGTGATGTCCATGTGTAGAGTCTTCTCTTGTGTTGTTGGAAGTGGGTGTTTTCTATGACCAGTGCATTCTCTTGACAAAATTCTATTAGCCTTTGCCCTGCTTCATTTTGTATTCCAAGGCCAAATTCTCCTGTTACTCCAGGTATTTCTTGACTTCCTACTTTTGCATTCTTATATGCAGAGTACATCATGAAAAATGCTGGACTGGATGAAGCACAATCTGGAATCAAGATTGCTGCAAGTAATATCAATAACCTCAGATATGCAGACAACAAACACCACATTTATTGGAGAAGTAAATGGCAACCTACTCCAGTACTCTTGCCTGGAAAATCCCATGGACAGAAGAGCCTGGTACAGTCTATGGGGTTGCAAAGAGTCGGACACAGCTGAGTGACTAAATTTTCACTTTAACCATACTTATGGCAGAAAATGATGAAGAACTAAAGAGCCTCTTGATGAAAGTGAAAGAGGAGAGTGAAAAACAGTGAAAAACTCAACATTCAGAAAACTAAGATCATGGTATCTGGTCCCATCACTTCATAGCAAATAGATGGGGAAACAGTGACAGACTTTATTTTGGGGGGCTCCAAAATAACTGCAGATGGTGATTGCAGCAATGAAATTAAAAGATGCTTGCTCCTTGGAAGGAAAGTTATGACCAACCTAAACAGCTTAACAAGAAGCAGAGACATTACTTTGCCAACAAAGGTCTGTCTAATCAAGGCTATGGTTTTTCCAGTAGTCATGTATGGATGTGAGAGCTGGACTATAAAGAAAGCTGAGTGCTAAAGAATTGATGCTTTTTAACTGTGGTATTGGAGAAGACTTTTGAGAGTCCCTTGGACTGCAAGGAGATCCAACTAGTCCATCCTAAAAGAGATCAGTCTTGAATATTCATTGAAAGGACTGATGCTGAAGCTGAAACTCCAATCCTTTGGCTACCTGGTGCGAAGAATTGACTCATTGGAAAAGACCCTGATGCTGGAAAATATTGAAGGCTGGAAGAGAAGAAGATGACAGAATATGATGGTTGGATGGCATCACTGACTCAATGAACATGAGTTTGAGTAAACTCTGGGAGTTGGTGATGGACAGGGAGGGCTGGTATGCTGCAGTCCATGGGGTCACAAAGAGTCAGATATGACTGAGCAACTGAACTGAACTGACTGATCCCATATTCATGGATCAGAAGATGTTATTGTGCTTAGATGGCAGTACTGCCAATATTGATCTATAGATTCAGTGCAATCCCTCTGAGGATCCCAGTGGGTTTTTTTTTTTTAATTTTTTTATTTTTTTTTTAAATTTTAAAATCTTTAATTCTTACATGCGTTCCCAAACATGAACCCCCCTCCCACCTCCCTCCCCACAACATCTCTCTGGGTCAGGAATTAGCAAGCTGCTTGGAGAAGGAAACGGCAACCCACTCCAGTGTTCTTGCCTGGAGAATCCCAGGGACGGGGGAGCCTGGTGGACTGCTGTCTATGGGGTCGCACAGAGTCAGACACGACTGAAGTGACTTAGCAGCAGCAGCAGCAGTAGCAGCAAGCTGCTTCTCACATTCATAGGGAATTGCATGGGACCCAGCATAACCAAAGCATTTTTAAAAGAAAAAGAATAAAACTGGCAAACATGTATTTCTAGATTTCCAAAC
The DNA here is from genome assembly GCF_001704415.2 of Capra hircus. NCBI lineage: Eukaryota > Metazoa > Chordata > Mammalia > Artiodactyla > Bovidae > Capra > Capra hircus. The sequence continues at coordinate 40,591,116 of NC_030818.1, read as the reverse complement.
TTACTACAAACCAAGCAGTGATAAGAGAGTTTGAAACTGGCAGAATGATAAGATCAACGAATTAGAATGAAGAGTTTAGAAATAAACCCCCTCATCTACAGTCAACTGATTTCTAACAAGGGTTCCAAGTCTGTTTAATGGGGAAAGAATAGCCTTTTCAACAATTGTTCTGGGACAACTGAATGGCCACATGCACAATGTACGTAATGTACATTTCACATGATGTACAAATATTAATGCAAAGTGGATCAAAGGCCTAAATGTACCAGCTAAAATTATACAATCCTTAGAAGAAAACGTAGGGGTAAATCTCCATCACTTCAGATTTGGCACTAGATTCTTAGATGCGACAAAAAAGCACAAGCAACATAAGGAAAAATAGATTGAACTGGATCAAAATTAAAAATTTCATGCTTTGAAAGACAATATTGAGAAGCTAAAGACAATCCACAGAATGGGAGAAAATATTTACAAATCATATATCTGCTAAACAACTTTTGATACAATTGGCCAATAATCACATGAAAAGAAGCTTGGCATAATTTGTCATTAGGGACTACCACAATGAGATACCACGTCACACTCACTGGATAGCTGGAATCAAAAAGTCAGATAAGAACAAAAATATGGAGAAATTGGAACCTTCATACACCACCAGTGGGAATGTAAAATGGCACAGCCACTTGGGAAAACAGTCCAGAAATTTCTCCAACCATTAAACATTGAACTAACACTCAGTTCAGTTCAGTTCAGTCGCTCAGTCATGTCTGACTCTTTGTGACCCCATGAATCACAGCACGCCAGGCCTCCCTGTTCATCACCAACTCCTGGAGTTCACTCAGATTCACATCCATCGAGTCCGTGATGCCGTCCAGCCATCTCATCCTCTGTCGTCCCCTTCTCCTCCTGCCCCCAATCCCTCCCAGCATCAGAGTCTTTTCCAATGAGCCAACTCTTCGCATGAGGTGGCCAAAGTACTGGAGTTTCAGCTTCAGCATCATTCCTTCCAAAGAAATCCCAGGGCTGATTTTCAGAATAGACTGGTTGGATCTCCTTGCAGTCCAAGGGACTCTCAATAGTCTTCTCCAACACCACAGTTCAAAAGCATCAATTCTTTGGCACTCAGCCTTCTTCACAGTCCAACTCTCACATCCATACATGACCACTGGAAAAACCATAGCCTTGACTAGACAGACCTTAGTTGGCAAAGTAATGTCTCTGCTTTGAATATACTATCTAGATTGGTCATAACTTTTCTTCCAAGGAGTAAGCTTCTTTTAATTTCATGGCTGCAGTCACCATCTGCAGTGATTTTGTAGCCCCCCAAAATAAAGTCTGCCACTGTTTCCACTGTTTCCCCATCTATTTCCCATGAAGTGATGGGACCGGATGCCATGATCTTCATTTTCTGAATGTTGAGCTTGAAGCCAACTTTTTCACTCTCCTCTTTCACTTTCATCAAGAGGCTCTTAAGCTCCACTTCACTTTCTGCGATAAGGGTGGTGTCATCTGCATATCTGAGGTTATTGATATTTCTTCTGGCAATCCTGATTCCAGCATATGTTTCTTCCAGTCCAGCGTTTCTCATGATGTACTCTGCATAGAAGTTAAATAAGCAGGGTGACAATATACAACCTTGATGTACTCCTTTTCCTATTTGGAACCAGTCTGTTGTTCCATGTCCAATTCTAACTATTTCTTCCTGACCTGCATACAGATTTTTCAAAAGGCAGTTTAGGTGGTCTGGTATTCCCATCTCTTTCAGAATTTTCCACAGTTTCTTGTGATCCACACAGTCAAAGGCTTTGGCATAGTCAATAAAGCAGAAATAGATGTTTTTCTGGAACTCTCTTGCTTTTTCCAGGATCCAGCAGATGTTGGCACTTTGATCTCTGGTTCCTCTGTCTTTTCTGACACCAGCTTGAACATCAGGGAGTTCACGGTTCACGTATTGCTGAAGCCTGGCTTGGAGAATTTTGAGCATTACTTTACTAGCGTGTGAGATGAGTGCAACTGTGCGGTAGCTTGAGCATTCTTTGGCATTGCTTTTCTTTGGAATTGGAATTAAAACTGACCTTTTCCAGGCCTGTGGCCACTGCTGAGTTTTCCAAATTTGCTGGCATATTGAGTGCAGCACTTTCACAGCATCATCTTTCAGGATTTGAAATAGCTCCACTGGAATTCCATCACCTCCACTAGCTTTGTTCATAGTGATGCTTTCTAAGGCCCACTTGACTTCACATTCCAACATGTCTGGCTCTAGATTAGTGATCACATCATCATGATTATCTTGGTCGTGAAGATCTTTTTTGTACAGTTTTTCTGTGTATTCTTGCCACCTCTTCTTAATATCTTCTGCTTCTGTTAGGTCCATACCATTTCTGTCCTTTATCGAGCCCATCTTTGCATTAAATGTTCCCTTGATACCTCTAATTTTCTTGAAGAGATCTCTAGTCTTTCCCATTCTGTTGTTTTCCTCTATTTCTTTGCATTGATCGCTGAAAAGGGCTTTCTTATCTCTTCTTGCTATTCTTTGGAACTCTGCATTCAGATGCTTATATCTTTCCTTTTCTCCTTTGCTTTTCGCTTCTCTTCTTTTCACAGCTATTTGTAAGGCCTCCCCAGACAGCCATTTTGCTTTTTTGCATTTCTTTTCCATGGGGATGGTCTTGATCCCTGTCTCCTGCACAATGTCACGAACCTCATTCTATAGTTCATCAGGCACTCTGTCTATCAGCTCTAGTCCCTGAAATCTATTTCTCACTTCCACTGTATAATCATAAGGGATTTGATTTAGGTCATACCTGAATGGTCTAGCGGTTTTCCCTACTTTCTTCAATTTGAGTCTGAATTTGCTAATAAGAAGTTCATGATCTGAGCCATAGTCAGCTCCTGGTCTTTTTTTTGTTGACTGTATAGAGCTTCTCCATCTTTGGCTGCATAGAATATAATCAGTCTGATTTTGGTGTTGACTATCTGGTGATGTCCATGTGTAGAGTCTTCTCTTGTGTTGTTGGAAGAGGGTATTTGCTATGACCAGTGCATTTTCTTGGCAAAACTAATAGTCTTTGCCCTGCTTCATACCGCATTCCAAGGCCAAATTTGCCTGTTCCTCCAGGTGTTTCTTGACTTCCTACTTAACATATGACCCAGCAATTCCACTCCTAGTTACAGATAAATGCAAAATGTACACAAATATCTGTAGCTGCATTATTGATTTAAATATATAAATAATATATTTATAATAGCCAAAAGTTAGAAACAACCCAAATGCCCATCAGCTGATGGAATGGATAAACAAAATGTGGTACACTCATACAACGGATTTTTATTCAGACACAAAAAGAATGAATATCAATATACTCTACAACATAAATGAACCTTGCAAAGTTAATGCTAAGTAGAAAAAAGCCAATCATGGAATACAACATATTACATAAAGTGTCCAGAATAGGCAAATATATTCACAAAGTACATAAATGGTTGCTTAGGGCTGAAGGGGATAGAAGAAAAGGGAGTTATAGCCAAAGTGAATGGGGTTTGAGGTGATGAGAGTGTTCTAAAACTATGGTAATAGTTGTATGTATCAGTGAATATTCTAAAAACAACTGAATTATGCACTTTAAGTGGGTAAATTACATGGTATTTGCATTACATTTCAATAAAGCTATTGAGTTTTCTTTCCTAAAACCACTATAGAGGAAGGAAATTGCTTATCTGCAAGTGGAGGTACTTAATAAAAATAGATAAAATACTTTGGGTGCAAAAGTTATATAATGTGTTAGGATTAACACAATTTTGTTTATATATCCATAAAGCTTATTATGCCCAACACAAACATACACATTCTAAAGCTTACATATGGACTCTACAACTAGGCCCTACATCTCTATTCTCTGTATTGAATATGGGACTCAGTATCAGACAGATAGAGAAATATACTTTACTAAACTTGCGTGCAAATATCGCACAGTAAACTGAAGCACCTTGGCAGAAGGTAACAAAATGTGCACTTTGCTTTGGATCACTGACTCTTTCTATGTTTCACCCATACCTTGAAACCCTGGAGGAGGGCATGGCAACTTACTCCAATACTTTTGCCCTGAGAGTCCCATGGACAGAGCAGCCCCAAGGGCTACAGTCTGTAAGGTCACAAAGAGTCAGACACAACTGATGCCTGAGCACGCATGCACACATACCTTAAAAAGAAAACAAAAGCAGGAAGAATTATATCCTGACTCTTCTGTTAGGCTTTTCTACTTTTCCCTTGTTACCACCTCCATCAGAATTGAATACTGTCATGTCTTCTCAGAGAAGTTTGCATATGACTGTGTCACAGCACTGAATTCATCCTGAGTCACTTCTTTGTTTTCAAATGCTTATTCTGTCTACCAGGCTGCAGCAGCTGGAAATCAGAGACTGTGTGTGATTTATTCTTCTCCCACAGTGATAGACTTTTACTAGATTTCTGCAGGGAAAAAAAATGAACATTTTACATTCTAGAAGACAAATTTTTCCATCAAACAATACAAAATCATAGAAAATCAGAGGTGGAAGACCTTAGAAAATATTTGATCTAGTGCCTCAATTAGTGTTAAGAAATCTTTCCTTAGCATTCTCGAAAAATGTTTTAATTCAAGCCACTACTTGAGCATTTCTGATGCCGTAGAATCCATACCTCACAAAGGGGCACATTACATTTTCAACTTGCTTTTATTGTTGAAAGGTTCATCATTAATATTAAACCTAATCTTGTAACTTCCACCCTTTGGTTGGTCTAAGATCGGTCACGTATGGCTATACAACATTATCTAATTCATCTTCCATGACAGCATATTAATTATTTAAAGACACTATCATAATCTCCCTTGTTTTCTCTTTGCCAAGCTTCCCACTTTATTCAAATGTTTCTCATAGATGTGGTTTCTGAACCTTTCACTGTACAGAGTCAGCTCCTTGGGACACCACCAGATTTTCAATACCCCTTTTAAGTTGTACTTCCTAGAAAAGGAGCCTAAAACACGTGACCAGTGTCAAATACACAGATGCCTTTTTCCTTCCTTAATCTATACCCTGGACTCCTGTTAATCATTCCAAAACTGCTTGAGTTATTTGGAAAGTCACATCACGTGGTCTCTCCTCCTAAGCTTGCCATAAGCACAACTCTTCTTATGCATTTTTTCTATATGAATCCCATTAAGTCAGATCTGCTTAGTTCCTCCACTTGCAATTCATCTTTTTAACCTTCATACAAGTTTCCATGTTGATTTATAAGTAAACAAAATGTTCTGCTTAACAAATGTCTATACCTCTTCACATCTCTTATCACAGAAGGAATGTTATATTTACTATGCAGTTATTTGAGAGAAGGATCCATGTATATTTTTGGTCATTGCTGTATTCTTATTACTTAGCAAAATGACTGAGAGTAGTCGTCACTGATGAACATTATTTCTTTCCATAATTATTTGACTATATCACCACATTGCTTAAAACAAGTCAATTTAGAGAAACTGTTTGGTTGCATTATCAGTCAATTCAGTCAAAAGAATTAAGAAGTAACCTCATGGTGACAATGTTTGAAATGATCTTCCCAAAAAAGATCAATAGCATTAAAAACCCAAAGTTAGTGACAGATTTTCAAAATATACCTCATCTTACCTAAGAATCTAACCTTTGTATCAAACAGCTAATAATCCCACAGCCTGAAAAGCATTAATTTGCTGAGTAAAGTGGGTGTCCACACACTTAGTCTCTGCAATGCTGCCTTGTAATTAATGGGTTCATAATGCTGATGGCCATGGCTACCCCATTTTTTAGATCCTAAGAGAGTTTGTTTTCCTAGTTTTACTCATTTTTGAAACTTTTGATATGTGCATGTTCAGTTTGTAAGGTATACAATCCATTCTCATTTCCTTGACAAAGTGAAGAAAAATTCAAAGACATCTCCAGAAAAAGAACTGTTTAGGACTATAAGTAAATGTAACATATAAATAAATTGTAGGCACTGGAAGAGATAAACAACCTAACAATTCTAATTAAAACTGGGCTGTCACATTTTTCAGTATATAGAGGCTAAAAATTGTCTTTTCTATCAAACACTAACTCAAACACATTATTTTATAAATTACACTCGCTATTCCACAAGATTTTAGGATTTGTGAAGCTTTTTATCATTTTTTTGTTACCCTCATATTTATGGAAGAATAGGCAGACAAACCTCCTGTTCTTTAATAACGCGATATCCGGTACTCTTTGGAAACAGGACACAATAGAGAGAAGGACTGTTTATGAGTCAGAGAAACATGTGCTCCTGTCAACTTGAATAAGAGCCATCAGATATTTCTGGTGATGAAAACCTTTCAGTGAGGTGAAACAGGCCACATTCCATTCCTTTTATTTTCAGAGATGAGATGGATTTGAAAACCATAACCTGGCTTCTTGATGCAAGGACTCGCCACATGAGATAATCTCCAGCACATTACTATTGGCAAGCAGATCTTTCACCCTTTTGTCTCCATGCATTACAGAAAATGTTAAATCAGTTTGGTGTCCATATAAACTTTTGATCCTAGGAACAGCCTAGGGTACCATCATTATCTTCCCGAGGACCATGTATAAGGCCTTCAGTAGGTAGTACTAATTTAATTTCTTTGCTAGAGGAAAAAGTAGCTGATTTTCTAGATCAATATTTGATTGAATATGTTTGAAATGTTGGCAGATAAAGGCCCCTTTTCTGGTCCAAAGACTTTTTGAACCACAGAGGTATAGCGTTCTAGCTCCCCTGGGATTTGAGTGGAAGGAGGTCTCAAAGATCTGTAAGAAGCCTTCCTGCCTTTCCTTGTGTTCTTCCAGCAAGACTCTCTAAAGCTTGAGATGAGAAAAAGATAAGATCAAGAACTGGAATGTCTTTATACCCATTTTTTTAATCTTTCCTGGGGCTTCTCTTAACTAAAAATAATCGTTTATAACACTAGTTTACAAAAACCTCCTGTAATAGGATGGTTGAAAGAAAACCGATCTGATCAGCTTTAAGGAGATAACCCAGTGACTTTGGCTAATAATTTGAGACCTCAGATTCTACCACTCATACTACTAATTAAACAAGAATGCCCACGTATCCTCAAAAATGAAATGAATAGAAACTTAACGGCAGAGATGTGTGACATAGATTAGAACTTGAGTTAGTCTAGTTTATATTAATAATTAAAAGATATTTTCACAAATTGTACTGGTATTGTAAAGACATTTATGAAGGAAAAATGAAGATTGGGAAAAAATTCCATCCATATGGTATCTGACCATACAAACAAAAAAATCTGGTTCAGAAGTATATGTGTCACTGTAATCATTATTTTTTTCTTTCAAAAGTTTTATCTAAGTGATCAGCTCTCTCCCAAATAAAACAGCTTGCATATGACTGAAAAGTATTACTCAAGTAAACAATGCTAGCAACACTATTTTCTAAGTCTACATAGAAAATTCAAAGATTCTTGAGAAGAATGTTTTCCTTTGCTACAGAAATGCACCCACATTCCCTAAAAGCACAAAAAAGGAAAGGATGCTCACAAATTTCTTCAACTTTCTTTCCTAACGTTGAACTTTTATTTGACTGAAGGAGAAATTTGCTTTCCCCTAGCTACTGATGTGAATACACAATATTCATTTTAAAAAGGAGAATAACCAGTACACGAAAAGCCAACTGCAACTCCTTGGAAATACAAACTCCAAAGAACTTATTTTCCACCGGTTAAGTCAAGTCACTTCTCTGATTTTGAGGTGGGAGGATTACAATCAGTCCAGGTTTTTTAGTTGTTGCTGTTTGTTTTATCATAGAAATTCCCCCACAGCTTCCTTTTATATTAGTAAAATCACTGGTCAGTATAATAATATTTGCCATATAAATTGAACAACTATTCAAGGCATCATATTATATTTCTTACTTGAAATGAGAAATAATTATCTTCTGTGAAGGGATTTCATTTTCTATATATTTTATTTTAAAGCACTGCTCATTGCTATGTATAGAATAGTATATATAATACTTAGGTTGATCAGTTATGTAGATAAAGTTAATTTTCAAGTTCTGCTTTTAAGGAACAGTCATAATTTGAATAAGGCAAACCAAGTTTCTATCTATAATTATATTATAAAATACATATAGTATATTGTAGTGTCATCAGAGATTGTAATACAGATTTCTTCACAGTGCTTATGTATCAGTTGACTATAACACACAGCAACTGCTACATGCAGATGGATCTTAAATGCAAACTCAAATTGCCCCTGAATCTTTGATTTAGAATCCTTGCTTCAGGGTTTCCTTGAAACCCAAGGCTCCCTTGTCAACAAGGCAGCTCTGATTGTTAGTTTTTAAAAGAATTTTCATTTTTTTCCACGGCCTAAAAAGAACAAAAGACAAAAGCAGTGAGGGTTATTGGATGTGAAAATTTAAAGTGATGCCTGAAAAAGAAAACAAACCAACTATTCCGTATACCTTTCCTCAATATTATTGATAGTAAAAAAATGATTCTCCATTTCCCCCAAACCTCATGTTTTGTAAGGTTCAATTTCTATATTTCTTGTAATAGAAATCCTTCTATATGCTAAGATTTAAAGTTTAAAATTTCCTGATATTTTTCCTAAATAAAACCATGGGCATTATGCTAATGTATTTCTCTGATACATGTCAAATCTAATTGGAAAATTCTGCCTAATTTTATAACGTAAAAATATTAATTATCTACCCACATTACCCTTCCTTTCAGAAACTAGAATTTGGAGGGGAGGGTAGAAGGATTATGTATTTATTCCTTCTCTACATAGTCCATATTTTTAGGGAAAGCTGACCCTACTCTTAGACTCCCAGCCCCAGGAGAATATTAATGACTGGCTTAAAAGTTTTTCTCCCATGAACTAGAAAGGAAGCAAAGAAGTCCACTGAGGCTAGGCACCATCATCTCACCTCAGGGAGACACAGGCTTGGGATGGGGCCCTTGCCCTAATCCACAGAGACCTAGAGAGGCAAAGCCTGGGTAATCAACAGCCTCTGCGTCCAGTAGCCCTGAAGTTTGCCCTGCCTCTTGGTTTTTCTTGCTTGAGCAATCAATCTCCTTTATCATGTAGGCTATTTTGAATGGGGTTTTCTGTTACTTTCAGCTTTGCAGGTGCTAACTCATACTCTAACTTTTTGTTACAAAACCCCCAAAACTATATTTTTTGTCTCATTTCATCAACGAACATAAATCATTTGTGGCAAGTGATCTGGTTCCCCTGTGACAACATAGACATGCTCCAAATTCTATTATTTGGATATTTAAATTTGTAATTCACTTTCTTGGTGGAGTTTTCATTATTTCTTTTAATTAATTTATTTTTTATTAAAGGATAATTGCTTTACAGAATTTTGTTGTGTTCTGTCAAACATCCACATGAATCAGCCATAGGTATACATATGTCCCCTCCCTTTTGAACCTCTCTCCCATCTCCTTCCCCATCCCACCCCTCTAGGTTGTTACAGAGCCCTGATTTGAGTTCCCTGCAACAAATTCCTATTGCCTATCTATTTACATATGTTAGTGTATATACATCCATGTTACTCTTTCCATTCATTTATTTCATTATTTCTAACATCACATTCAATCTAGAAATTAAATTCTAAAAGTATCTGTTTTAGGCCTGACTACTATACCTCTTGGGACTTCCTGGTGGCTCAGAGGTTAAAGCATCTGCCTGCGCCTGCCCGCAATGCAGGAGACCTGGGTTGGAGAACTGGGTTCGATTCCCGGGTCGGGAAGATCTCCTGGAGAAGGAAATGGCAACCCACTCCAGTATTCTTGCCTGGAAAATCCCATGGACAGAGGAGCCGGTGGGCTACAGTCCACGGGGTCGCAAAGAATCAGACATGACTGAGCGACTTCACTTCACTTCACTATACCTCTCAAGCAATTCTGAAGCTGGGGTAAAGATTCCTGGCGTAACATTTCATGAAAGATAGAGCCCTGAGAGAGAAACTCACTAATGGACCAAAGGGTTACATCATACCATGCACATACTATTGAAACCCACCAGATCTTTTTTACTTAAAAATTGTAAGCAAAATGCGCTGTTTGAACATCATCCTGAAACAGTACTTCTAATATAATCCCATTAAGGTGAATTTTTAGATCTACATATATGACATTAAAAAAAAGGAGCTGAATGACAAATATCTATGATTAAGTACTTCCATTTAACTTTATACATAAATAATATGTGCATTGATATGAATCAAGGAAATATTTTTTCTAAGACTCTGAGTGTCTATTTTGTATATTTTTAAGTTTCTCAGTTTACTAACCATTTTTGCTTATTTTTTGCTGATAAATTGGCAAGAAACTTTGAGACAGCTGACTTTTACAAATGAAATTAATGTATGGCTGGAGGCACTGTGATGCACTTAGTATACATACCATTTATTTTGATTATGTGATTAGTGTGTTCTCCTTACTCATAGTATAAGAAATAGGATATGATTAATTCCATGACTTTTAATTACAAGAAAATAATGTAACTAAAATATGACATCTATTTTTCTTTTATCTGCTACTGTTACCTATATAATGCTTTCCTTGGTGATGAGGATATGATGCTCTTAAAATAGAACAAAGATGAACCACAGTGGGCAGTGTGTAAAATCTGTGGCAAAGAAATGAGTATACTACACATATTGGAAAATTTGAGCTAACTCTATTACATATAAAGTATTCTGTATTTATACATATAAAATATTCTGAAGATTTTTAATAGTTTGAAATTAGTCATTCTTTTTCTTGATAGTCATATTCTGGGATGATAACATTAGTCTTAAACTAGCTGTATGAATATTCCTGAGGGGAAAAAAAGGCTATGGTTCAGTTGCACAGTGTATGTCGAAGTCAATGACTAAAGGATGGAGATTCTGCATTTACTGAAGTAAGAAATTCCCAGGAGCAGGGGGAATAAAGATGTGGCTCAATGAGCGCAGAAGAGAAAAATGCGGAACCCATGGAGCCATAGTTCCTCTGAGATTGTGCCAGGTGAATAAGCCCTGTGCATTAGGTCTCCTTCACCAATCCAGAAAACACTGCAACCAGAGTCCCAGCATCTAGACAAGCCTGGTTGCCAGGAATGCAGGAAGCCCCCATTTTCCTGGAGTTAGACAAAAGAGGTAGGTCATCTGAAAGATGCCCACTCTCATCTTGGGAAGGAGGCTTCTGGATCTGATCAGGATAGAGTAGCACCATTGGCATCGCTGGATTTGCCTTTAAGGGCAGGCTTTCCAGCCAACAATACCATGGGAACTGAAGTTGGGTGATAGGAGGAAAAACAGAGATGATGACTCTTGTCTCAGGAAATCTATAGGATATGTGTGACACCTTATGTTTTACACCTGGAAATTAGCACTTCTACTCACACATAATCCTGAATGACTTCTTCAAAAGCTACAAACTGAAGACGATTTTAGATCATGTCTTGATATAACTTATGAATAGACTTTATGATGTAGTCTTATGGAAGCAGGCAATATGAATTAAACAGTTCTTAGTAGTTACTGCACCCACAGGGTAGGCATCGAACATGGCATGTTGAATAGGGCACAAGTTAAAGGTCCTGCGTTTTAGTCTTAGTTGTTGTCAGTAACTGCACTGTGATGGGAGAGCCAGAACCAGTGTACAGTAAGCTTCCATTTCCTCATTTATGAAATGAAAATAAGGAATTCTGTTGAGATGATTGCTAACATAGCTCAAAAACATTTCATGGTTTACACATTTCTGGTAGACTTCCTGAGACAGTAGGCATCATCTATTTTTTCCTTTGTCCATCTAACTTTAGTAAGCATTTACTATTCATTATTATATGTAAGCTGACGTTCCTAAACGACTTGTCTTTTATTTTCTTAATTGTATTGAAGTATAATTGATTTACAGTGTTGTGTTAATTTCTGCTGTACAGCAAAGTGACTCAGTGAGACATATAGATTCTTTTTCATTTTCTTTTCTATTATGGTTTGTCACAGGATATTGAATATAGTTCTCTGTGCTATCGAGTAGGACCTTGTTGTTTATCCGTTCTCTCATAATAGTTTGCATCTGCTAATCCCCAATTCCCAAATTTGTCTTTCAAAGATTAGCAGCTCTTCTACTACTTCCACCACTTCCTTAAGGAAGTTCATTATATCAAACCGTGGCTCTAAAAGAGTAGAAACTAAGCACCCAGCAGAGATGTTGGATATGCAATAGTTTCCAAAAGGATAAAAGTAAGCCTGGCAAAGATCTCTGTTTTGTTACCTGCCTCCAATGCATTTGTGAAAGAGTGTTAATGAAAAATGAGAGTGATGTTCCCATCACACATTTTTGGATTACCGTGCAGCAACATCAATTGGAAACCTAATGAAACAGAGACCACCTACAGAGGAGGGATATTGTGTTCCTCTGTCTGCCTGCATCCAATTTACCAACCAGCTGTATAGAACCAGCCTCCTGTTTGTTTGAGTCCCTAGTACTGACTGACCACACATTTAACATTGATAATAGGTGGTGCCAATCACCATCATCTTTCACTGGTAGAAGTATGTCATAGCACTTTATAATCAAGTGGTGAGGGTAACAGGGAAAAGGAAAATTTCCACTTAGGGTGCTTTCAAAATTCCAGTGCTGTATCCTCTCACCATGGTGACCTTTTGGAATTACACCAGGTCCCAGATAAATTAACAGCCATCCTTCTATTTAAGCCTTTCCATTGACTAAGGGAACATGCTATATATTCATCAAATAGAATTTCTCCCAAGCAGGGGAATAACAATAAGAAACCTAGTAGGTGAGTTCCCACAAAGCATATCAGGGACTCCATAAAGAGGAAAACTGATGATGTTCCAAATGGAAGTGTTCTATTCTTTGTTTCTGCACCTGTTCAAACTGGCATCTGGTATTAGGCTTGTAACTAGTCAAACATTACTACTTTCCATTGAGCTGGCTGGGAGAAACAAAAGAAAGAGAATATAGTGGAAAATAAGAGTTCATCTTTGTGTGTTAAAACATAGTCACTGCATTTTCTTCCTCAGGCTCCCTACCTGTGCTTATCATTGACTGCAGTTTCTTCTTCTTTTTTTTTAATTTGACTTCTAGAAGCCATCTGGCATTCGGTCTAATTCCCACATTACAGTTCTTCATAAGTCAGTTAGTTGACTACCTGTCAGGCTATAGTATTAAGTTTAAGGTTTTCCTAATTCATTGTGAGGTTCTCCATGGATATGATCTATTATATCTTCCTGAGCTTGTCCAGTTGTAGATTTCTGTATGTGATTTATGTTTAACAGGTGTTAGTTTGCTAGAGCTTTCTAAATATTGGCTTCACAATGCAACAGAGGCTTTAGAAGACACAAGGACTCCAAACTGCATGGCTCCACAACTGGAGAATGCCCTCCCTGCTGAAATCCAATGTTGCAGAGCTATTTATTAAGCTAAAAGGATGGATATTTCAATCTATGGAAATTAAAGAGACTCAGCTTCCAACATCAACTCACCAGTTGTGCATACATATTATGTGGCTCTCAAGATATAGTATATTATTTAACAGGCAGGGCAATGAGATAAGTTTAAAAATAGAGATTTCCTCTTTGCTACAAATTGCCATGAATCTGAGTGTGATTTTTGTAATGTCCTACTTTTAAGTTGAATTCTTTTGTATAATTTTTGTTTTCCTGGTGTAAAGTTTAAGTAGCTAATGAAAACCTAGGCATTGCGAGGAAGAGAGGGGAAAAGGCTTTCTTCAAAAAGTACATCTAATAAACCATTTTAAAATGCATTATTATATATTTGGAAAATTTAGATAGCATTCTGGGAAACAGGAAACAAAGAATAAAGCTGAGTTAGTAATGAATGTTCATGTGAGTGTCTGAAAGCTATTATGAAATTTTTATTTCTATGTTACATACACTTTAATAAAGTTTCTAGATTGGGATATGAGATTCTTCTCATGACAATGGGCCATTTGTTTTAGCTAGGTGTGCACGACACAAAACAATGCTTCAGTTCACTTCAGTAGCTCAGTCGTGTCTGACTCTTTGCGACCCCATGGACTGCAGCACACCAAGCTTCCTTGTCCACCACCAACTCCTGGAGCTTACTCAAACTCATGTCCATCGACTCAGAGATGCCATCCAACCATCTCATCCTCGGTCATCCCCTTCTCCTCCCACCATCAATATTTCTCATCATCAGGGTCTTTTCCAATGAGCAGTCAGTTCTTCTCATTAGGTGGCCAAAGGATTGGAGTTTCAGTTTCAGCATTAGTCCTTCCAATGAACATTTAGGACTGATTTCCTTTAGGATGGACTGGTTGGATCTCCTTGCAGTCCAAGAGACTCTCAAGAGTCTTCTCCAACACCACATTTCAAAAGCATCAATTCTTTGGTGCTCAGCTTTCTTAACAGTCCAACTCTCACATCTGTACATGATTACTGGAAAAACCATAGCTTTGACTAGACAGACCTTTGTTGGCAAAGTGATGTCTCTGCTTTTTAATAAGCTGTCTAGGTTGGTCATACCTTTCTTCCCAAGGAGTACGTGTCTTTTAATTTCATGGCTGCAGTCACCATCTGCAGTGATTTTGGAGCCAAGAAAATAAAGTCTCTTACTGTTTCCATTGTTTCCCCATCTATTTGCCATGAAGTGATGGGACCAGATGCCATGATCTTAGTTTTGTGAATGCTGAGTTTGAAGCCAACTTTTTCACTCTCCCTTTTCACTTTCATCAAGAGGCTCATTATTTCTTTTTTTCTTTCTGCCATAAGTGTGGTGTCATCTGCATATCTGAGGTTTTGTTATTTCTCCCAGCAATCTTGATTCCAGCTTGTGCTTCATCCAGCCCAGCATTTCACATGATGTACTCTGCATATAAGTTAAATAAGCAGGGTGACAAAATATAGCCTTGATACTCCTTTCCCTATTTGGAACCAGTCTGTTGTTCCATGTTCAGTTCTAACTGTTGCTTCTTGACCTGCTTGCAGATTTTTTAGAACACAGGTAAGGTGATCTGGTAGTCTGGTATTCCCATCTCTTTAAACCCATAAAATCTTTAGCCTCATATTGGTCTTTTATTTGTATATATATATATATATATATATATATATATATACACACATATATATATATCTTTTATTTTAAACCATTCAGTTTTATAGTTATTCCTCACCTCAACTACAGGAAGGAAATTGTTACACACTTATTATAGATGATTAATCCAAGATACAGGGAGATTAAGGTACTATGCCTATGGTCACACTGAGAGTTAATCGAAATTAAAATGCACAGCTCTGAGTTCCCAGGCCATTGCTCAGCCCCTTGAGCTATGCCACTTTGCACTATAAATTGTCCCTATAATTTAAAAAATTTATAATGTCTCATTAATTTGCATATCTGAGTATGAATTACAAACATTAAAATTGGCTACAACTCCTCATCACCCAATTATTAAGAAGAAGCACCTAAAAGGTCAAAATCATGAAAGACCGAAGTAAATGATAACTGTGCACTTTTGCTAAATACTGTGCATACAATGCAACATGTTTTCTTTGTTTTTCTGACACTAGGAGATAATTCAAAACTTGTTTTATTCATAGTAGTTGACTGTGAATTATCAGAAGAAATCAAAATGGTATTCTAAAAATTATTTTAGTATGATTCAGACTTGATATCATCTTTAGATACCAAGTATTAGGGGTAAATACTTATGAACATACAAGTCACTAATAAGATATACTCTGTCAAATTAAAATCAGCATAATTTTTAAAAGGCCAGTAATATATAAAAGAATTCTATATCAATATAACTTGTATTAGGCACTAATGAAATACATTGTGATTTAGAATTTCTTGATTTCTATGGACATTTCCTATGTAATAAGGAATTTTCCATGATTTTTTACCATCAGCTGATGTTCTCATTCTTTGTCCTGTTAATGGTTCCATTGTTTGACATCCCACAGTCACAGAACCAATTAATTATAAAGCACTGATAAGAATACCAACTCAAAAAGGTTGTCAAAAGAGCATGGAAAATTTAGGATCTTTTTTGAAGAGGCTGGTAGTCTCACTGAAACCTGTAATTAAAGAGTGTGTAATTCTGTTTGTGTGTTTGTTATACAATTCTACTAGCCTAGATTTAAAGAAACATGGGACTATACAGTGGATTACAATGAAAAAGAACTTTTATTCTTTAGTTGGTGATAATAAAGCATGACTCCTTAGGGAGGGACTTTTTTCCCACAGTATTTGTACCACCTTCTTTTAAAATGCTACTAAGTGTGAAATTAGTGCTGTCCCTCAAAGTGCATAAGATTAATTGTTAGTAATTGAACACAGTTTGGGGGCTAATTATATAAAAACTGATATTAAAGAATGTGACCAAACTGATTGAGTTTTACAGTTTGCATTTTATTTTCAAATTACATGAGTTGAAAGGCAATGGTAAGAATAAAAATCCATTCAAAGCTGTGAAAGCAAATTAAGGTTTACTAGTCCTTTGAAAGACAAATGAGTCAAATGCTGTAATGTAGAGAAAGCAGTAAAAATGATTCTGAAATTAACTGTAGAATTAAAATATCAACTGTTTTAAGACTGCATGTTGTGTGTCTGGTTAATTCAGGATCTCAAGGCTCTTCTTTGAAAATATAAATTATGATGATTTGGCTAGAGAATGGGGAAAAGTGCATGCAATTCATTGCATCCCATTATTCCTTACTTATCTTTAACTTTTCAGCAAAAGACTCCTGCTTCCTGAAATACAGACTGAATGCCCTTTTCCCTATTTCTCCCACTACGTACAGTTAAAAATGCTGGACATTTATATAAAACAAATATAGTAAGACTCTGAAAGGCAGAGACAAATAGTCTAGGTAGGGAGCTGGGGATCAGAGGAACAACATGGTGATGAGTTCTTTGGACTTTCTTTATGCCTCGTATATTCCAGACTGGGTGGAGAAATGCCTGAAAATGCCAATGAACGCAGAGCTACACCCACACCTAAAGCATGATCTGTTTGGCCAAAGGAATAGAAAGATAGCCTAGCCAGGACAGAAATGTTTAGAAAATGACTGCTCTACAATAGCAAATGTCACAGGAAAAAAAATCCTTATCCCCTCCAGCAAAGGCCAAGTGGGGAGCCTAAATTTTAACACTTCCCTGGTTGTCCAGGGCACCCCAAGCTAACTTTCGAAGATTATCTGCCATTTCCTACTCCAGGGATCGAACTCATGTCTATAGCATCTCCTGCATTAGCAGGCAGTTCTTTACCACTGCGCCATTTGGGAAGCACATAATAAGATGAAAATCACATTAAATAAAATGGAATTAGCTTTACTAAAAAACAGAAAAAAAGATAAGGTTTGAGACTGTGCTGCACTGTGCTTAGTTCCTCAGCTGTGTCTGACTCCTTGTGATCCCATGGACTGCAGCCCTGCAGGCTCCTCTGTCCATGGAGATTCTCCATGCAAGAATATTGCAGTGGGTTGCCATGCCCTCCTCAAGGTTTAAGACTACAAAGAACCAAATCAATGACACAGATGCTAAACTTGAGAAATGTTCCCAGATACCTAAGTGACTATGTGAATTAGAATCTAAAGAGTTATAAAGAACTGAGTCAATGAATCCCAAACAGTAAGAAAAGATACAACAACAACAAAGATCTGACAAGAGGCTAGAGATCATCAAAGCTAAATATGTAGCAGGAAAAAAATTAGGAACAGAGATTAATACCTAGACATAGGCTGGTAAAACCTTAAACTTCTTGACTGACCAAAGAACTTGGTAAGTGATCAGTGTACACATGCACACAGACACATTTGTGTCCGAAATAATGAAAATTAGACTGGCATCTGCAAAAAATATCAGGAGAAAATTCAGAAGTTCCTATAGAACTTTTAGAGAAATGTCAATGTTCCAATAACTTTAAAATCAATTAAATTGCTTTTCATATGCAATGGTAACCAGAAGACATTCTCAGATACCAAAAGCCATAGAAAATTTATCAGCAAGGTATAATTTCTGAAAAGCTACTAAGAGATGTCCATGCATGTGTGTTAAGTCACTTCAGTCATGTCCGACCCTTTGTGACCCCATGCACTGTACTCCTCTGTCCATGGGATTTTCCAGGCAAAAGTACTGGAGTGAGTTGCTATGCCCTCCTCCAGGGGATCTTTCCTGACCCAGGGATCGAACCTGCATCTCTTACATCTCCCACATTTGCAGACGGGTTCTTTACCACTAGCACCACCTGGAAAGCCCCAAGAGATGTTCTCACTTAAAAAAATGAGTCAACAGTAAATTGTGTCAGAAAGGGATGAGAAATAAGAACCAAAATCAATGAAAATTATAGCAATAAGTGGAGAAAAGAAAAGTAATCAGGAAAGGGTTTATATTGTCACCATGGTTAAAAATAGAATTTAAAAATCAGATAAATGAAACATTTTTTAATGATGGTAAGTGTGGATTCAGATTAAATTAGCCAGGACTAGTAAAAAGAAAAAGCTTTAGAATAGATTGCAAAAACACAAAATTCCTTATCTCCCTAAAACAAAAAGTCATCAGTCATTATTTTAATTTTGCTAATAAGATAAATATGGGTTTAGCCTTAAGGCAATTAGTATATTTTAAAACAAGGTGTTTACTTCACAAATCATTGACATATACGACAGAATATAGAATAACGCTGCACATACCACAAAGGAGCTTTTAACTGAATAATAAACAGTAAAAACCATAAAAAGAGGAAAAAGTAAACAATCATGTAAGTTTGGATAACATTTGCCACTGGAATAATTTCTAAGATTTCAGTGTTTTTACATACTAGACGTCTGGTTTTTGCTCACAAAGGAATCCAGTGTACGTATTAGCAATAAAGGGCTTCTCTGGTGGCTCAGCTGGTGAAGAATCTGCCTGCAATGCGGGAGACCTGGGTTCAATCCCTGGGTTGGGAAAATCCCCTGCAGAAGGGAAAAGCTACCCACTCCAGTATTCTGGCCTGGAGAATTCCATGGACTGTATAATCCATTGGGTCAAAAAGAGTCAGACACGACTAAGCGACTTTCATTTTCTTTCATTAGCAATAAAGGATGTAAGGGTTGCTGCATCTAGTCTTACAGGGAATTAGCTGGCAGGGTTCTGCCATCTTCAGTTTCAAATATCACTCTCAGTACTGACCTCCAGCTACAATATGGGTAAAGAGTGAGGATAGAGAAGACATGCCCCCCCTGCTCACATTTATGACACACAAAGATTTAGCCTTGGGCTGAGCAGACTTTCAGGCAACAAGTCTACATTATAGGAGAGAGGCACCTATCTTCAGTGAACAGCTAGTTGTCTCCACCAAAACCATAGATATATGGTTTCATTTAACTAAAAAGGGAAGATTCCCAAGTTGAATATTTTTTTCTGTCCAGTAATTGTCTGGTTCCAAAGGACATGGCTTAAACAAAATAATACAGAGAGGCCAAGCATAAAGCAAAAGGAATTGAGATAAAACAAATTCAAGCAACTTGAAAGTGACAGTGTTAATTTCAAACAAAGTTGAATTTACAAGGCAAACTTAACTATGAGACTATTCCTTTTTTCCCATTTTTCCTTATGGGACAAGTTGGGAGAATAGGATCGATATATATACACTACTGTGCATAAAACAGATAGCCAGTGGGAAGCTGCTGATTAGCACAGGGAACTCAGCTTGGTGCTCTGTGACTACCTAGAGGGGTGAGTTGTAGGGGGTGGGGAAGGTGGAGGGGTGGTGGGAGGGAAGCTCAATATGTAGATACATAGCTGATTCACTTTGTGGTACAACAGAAACTAATACAACATTGTAAAGAAATTATACTTCAATTTTTTTAAAAAGTCCTCTCCATCCATTCCAAAATATAATTTTTTTTTTAAAGAAAGAAAATGAAACAAACTCAAATGAAAGTACAGTCAGGCCTTCCTTTTCCCACAGGTTTCTCAGCAGAGCAAGCACAGTGTTTCTCCTCTCCGGTCTCTTGCTAATATCTTCTTGGTTCTACTGCATTCTTCTGAAGCTGCTCAAACCTCCTAACTTCATATTTTCTCTCATGAAACATACCAGCTCGCATCCCAGGCTATGCATTCTTTCGTATACACTCCTTGCCCACCCTGACCTCCCACTTCATCCCTAGCCGCCTTTCTGTTCTAACAGCCTCAGCATCTACCAGGGCTGTTGGCTGTATCATTCCTTCCTCATCAAAAGATCTTCCCAGTCTTCTGCTGATTTCACATTTTCTGAGCATCCTATGGACTGGCCCCACACATGAATTTGGACGTACCTGAGCCAGTCATCACATGGAGACTGAAATTGAGTGCCAAATAACAGAGCCAGGATGATACGATACCTAAAGAAAAACATTGTCACCAAACCAAAAAGAGATGACCAGAAATATAATCATTTGAAGATATGTTAACATAGTGCTATCAGCCTAGGACAGGACAATTTGACTAAAATAAACAAGATCTTAGAGAATCAAAGTAAAAGTTAATAACTTGGAATTTCAGTGTGTGGAAAATCATATCCCCCAAAGGCAATATAACTTTTCTCAGGATCCTCTAAAATAATACATTGGCAACAGTATTTTTTTAATTCTGGGGAAAAAATGTAATGAATGTATATCAGCCTTATTACAAATGAAAATATTTCTATACTAGTTAAAACAGTAAAGTTCTGGTGTAAAAATAGATAGGTTAATGGAACAGAAAGGGAGCTTCCAAACAGAGTACACTATGTATAATAAGCTAATATTCCATAAAGGTTTTATAAGCCAGTGGAGACAAGTAATTTTACCAATGACAGTTTTTAGATAGTTGTCAGCTTTTAATTTCTCTTTATACAACATGCCAGTGCTTTTTAATTTACTTCTCAAAAACTAAGGACACTCTCAAATATAGGACCAAAATGAAAGCAAGAGAGATGGATCTGAGTGAATTGACTCCCCTCAACTCTGCAATACCAATTGACCTAAATCATTCCATTTTCTCATTTTATCAATTAAATTTCCATGTAAGATTTTGCTTGAAGAAAGAATTTTCCACCAAAAAAGGATACAAAAAGTTTGAAAAGTTGTCATATACCAAGCTACATTTAGAGGAGTAAAATGTTATTGAAAGCAAAACACGAAAAATATCAGGGAACATATAAATAATTACAATAAATATTTTAAATGAGTAGAATTTTCCAAAGAGAGATGCAATAAAATAAAACAGGAGAGACTGGGAGATGACTAAATACAAACATAACTTTTTTTTACATCAAAATAAACCAAAGTAAAAAGATGGTAAGGAAATATTTGTATCATATGAGAATTTTAATGTGTTGGTGGTGGTTTAGTCACTAAGTCATGTCTGACTTTTGTGACCCCATGTATCCCTCCAGGCTCCTCTATTCATTGGATTTCCTGGGCAAGGATACTGGAGTGCGTTGCCATTTCCTTCTCCAGGGGATCTTCCAGGCCTAGGGATAGAACCCAGGTCTCCTGCATTGTGGGTGGATTCTTTACTGACTGAGCTATCAGAGAAGCCCCTTAATGTGTTAACTCCTTAAATTTATGAAGTTTTTATATAAATGAATTAAAAATAGAAAGATCTCAAGTTCGGAATAAAAGCAAATTATTTTGACAGCAATATCCAAAAGTGAAAACCCTGATAAATATCACAACAATAAAGAGATTGTGGGTGAGAAATTTCAGCCCATTTTTGCAAAATGAAACATGGGTAGAGGAATGTTGACTGGTGATAAAATGAAGAGAAAACAGGGCCTGACTGATGCAAAGCCCCACGGTTAGACTCAAACAAAAAGGAATGAGATTTGGAGCTGCAAAGAAAGGGCTGGTCGGTAGCATGAACACAAAATTCAGTCACTGCTCTCTCTCTCCACCCGGTCTCATTCCCTCCTGCGTATACCTGAACACACGCACACAGGTGTAGCATCCCCAGAAGTCAAGCATTTATTGCTCAAGTTTTAAAAGCAAAACAAGAACAGAGTTGCCTTTTCCAAAAAAAAAACCACTTCTCTGGGGGAAAATCCAAGGGTGGGATGAAGCTGTGTGTGTGTGTGTGTGTGTGTGTGTGTGTGTTGCCTAGTCATGTCCTATTCTTTGAGACCCCATGGACTGTAGCCATCCAGGCTCCTCTGTCTATGGAATTCTCCAGGCAAGAATACTAGAATGGGTTGCCATTCCCTTCTTCAGGGGATCTTCTTGACTCAAGGATCAAACCAAGGTCTCCTGCATTGCAGGCAGATTCTTTACCATCTGAGCTATCAAAGAAATAATAGTGATGAGCTACCCAATAGCAACATGTTCTTTCCTTGCTTTAGGGCCTCCCGGCTCAATGGCTGGCTCTCAGCCTACTCACCCTAAAGCAAAGCGTGATTATCAGTGGATACACTTTTCTCCCATACACAAAGCACATAAACATTATGTTTTTTGTCACATTCTTAAATACAAATAGGTAAAGGATCACTTGGCATTGAGGGAAGCCAGTGATGTGAAAGAGAATGATCATGAAGTATGAATGGAAATGACCATCAAATAAAGGACCAAATTCAGACTAAAGAAAAGAGATTAAGAAAAATAATCTTTGATAATATCCCCTGAATATTTCGTGTAACACTGTATCCATAAAGCATGATTGGGATGCTATTAAAATAGAGTCAAGGGACTTCCCTGGTGGTCCAGTGGTTAAGAATCTGCCTTGCTAATCAAGGGACATGAGTTTGATCCCCGTCAGGGAACTAAGATCCCACATGCTGCAGAGCAACTAAGCCCACATGCCCCAACTAAGAAATTAATATTAAAATAGATAAATAAATAAATGAAAGAGGGTCAAGCAGAGAACAAGAAAAACTCATGGAAATAAAAATAGGATGGCTGAATAAAGAACTATTAAACAACTAGTAAATATATGGGAAAATGACCAGTACCACAAGTATGCAAATTACCCAGACTGACACAAAAATGCCCAGCTTTGTTTCATTATTAAATTAACAAATGTCAAAGAAAGTTTTAACATAAAAGTACTCAATGCTTGGAGGGAATGTAGTAAATCTCTGCTTGTGGTGTTATATAATTGTAAAACTCTTTGAAAATAATTTGGTAATATGTTTATAGAAAGAGACAGGAAAACTAACTTTGACCTAGTTATTTTGTTTTGTTTCCATCTAAATGCAAGATATAAGGACATTTAAATAAAATACAGAAACAATGAAGGGGCCAAATAGATTATCACAATGGTATTTAGATGCATAAAATATTTCTGAGTAAAACCTCGCTCACTGAGGATGTTTAAAATCTCACCCCAAACTATCTTTGCAGTCTATCCCGAGAAGTGAATCATTTTGGATTTTCTTCTTCTCACAACTGCTGGTTAATAAAAGTTGTTGCTGGAAGGAATAATGTCTGGAATAGATTTTGAAAGATGAATAAGAGCTAAACAGAGTTTTTAAAAAAGAAAGAATAGCACTTTGGGCCACAGAAAAAGCATGAGCATGTATGCAGAACATAAAATAATATAAAGTTCATGAGACACTATAATCGGCTTAGAGTTCCTAATGCTTAAACCATTAAGTTGGGAGTGGTTAGAGATGAGATCAGGGAAGTAGATAGGGGAGTACCAGGTCAAGGAGAGCCTTATAAGACTAAAAAGTTTGGACATAAGGTAATGAAGAGCCATGAAAGGGTTTAAGTAGAGGAGAGACAACTGCAGATTGTGGGGATTTGGGGTTTTTTTTGTTTGTGTTATTGGGGTATAGTTGCTTTACAAAATCGTGTTAGTTTCTGGTGTACAATGAAATGAATTAATTGTATATATACATATATCCCTTCCCTCATGAGCCTCCCTCCTGTCCCTCCATCCCACCCTTCTAGGTCATCACAGAGTGGTGTGAGCCCATCACATACCAGACTGGGCTCCCTCTGTTATACAGTGCTTCTCACCAGCTATCTATTTTACACATGATAGTGTATATATCCTGATGCTGCTTTCTCCATTCATCCCACTCTCTTCCCCCATACCGTGACCTCAAGTCCATTTTCTACACCTGTATCCATTTGTTCCTTGTAAATAGGTTCATCAACAGACATTTCTCCGAAGAAGACATTCAGATGGCCAATACATGAAAAAGATGCTCAACATCACTAATTATTGGAGACATCACATCAAACTACAGTTGGGTATCATCTCACATCAGTCAGAATGGCCATCATCAAAAACTCTGCAAACAGTAAATGCTGAAGAGGACATGGAGAAAAGGGAACACTACTACACCGTTGATGGGAATGTAAACTGATACAGTCTTTCTTGAGAACAGTATGGAGATTCCTTTAAAACTAGGAATAAATCTACACTTGATATTCTGATATACATTTCCAAGTAAAGTCAATATCCTCCAAATCACCTGAGAAAAACCATTAGATAGACAGATATAGATTAATTAAAGCATTATTAACTCAAACATCAAAATCTCTCATTAATAGAAATTAAATTAACTAAAACTAAAGATGTTTGGATTACAAAAAGTTTTTTTTTTTACCCTGAAAGAATGTTTTAGGGGAAAAAATGCTTATGTATCATTTTATGCACTGGCATTAGCATTTGCTAGTTCAAGTCTAATAAATTCTTCTCCATGAATGTTTCATTAATAAAAATCTTCAAAATGGCTTCTCTCAACATTTTCTTTTTGATTTTTCATGATTTAATTAGAAACATCTTTAAAAAGGCTGTTTTTACTATGGTAGTATCGTATCTGCATTTTCAGCAATATGCTGTTTAATCACAATGGGTTATAAAGCGAAACTCCCAGTACTTATTGTATTATCTAGTAGAACCCACACATTTCGTACTTTTAGTGCCCCTGAGTCATCATCTTATATCTGTTCATCAACATTTTAACTGCCCCTCTTTAAAAAATGTAATTTGATAGTTAATTTTCTAAACTTGTTGTTCTTTTATTTCTTTTCAAAGTAATGACATTTCCTATGCCTTTGTTTCTGCACCCTGTACCTGAACCCTGTTGCCTAATAAATCAAATTTATTTCTTTTTACCTTATACAAGTTTTGCAATTTTTGTTTAGAGGCTTAATCAACTTAAATTCTTCTAAGCTTTCATGATCATCAGTAAAAATGAATTAGCTATTTTACCACATCATTGGATAGTTTTAGGATATTCATAAATGCCATGACAGTGGTATTGGTGAGATTAAAGGTTTACTAAGAAAACATTTACATATATAAGTATATATAGAGAGAAACATACATATATGCAAAGAAATTGTTGGTTACTTTGACAGAAAAAAAATTCAAGTTACTTTCAAAAGAAATTTCTTTTTCTAATAAAGAATAACTCATATGTTTAATACTCAAAAAATGATTTTAAAAAGTTATGGATTAAATGATGATTTGAGACTTTTTCACTCGTTGTTTGTCTGGAACAGAATCAAACACGAATGAAATGAATGGTTCACAAACCTGCTGATGAAGAACTAGGTGTTTCCCACCTCTCACCCTACCCTTGTCCTTTCCTTCCTCTCTCTCCCCTCTTAAATTTCAGAGAAAAAGAGGGAGCAAGCTACTCAGAGGAGCTCCCTTCAAATCCTGTTCTTAGCACTTCCCCTGCCTCCTCCTAACACTGTCCCATTGTCATTGCCTGCACTATTCAGAGTAATAATTTATAGCATGGGTTCTGGAATCCAGTTGCCTTGACTTCAGTCCTGGATCTGTCTTTCTAGATCTGTGACTTTGGACAAGTTGCTAGACCTCCCTTTATTTTGAAATATAGTAGTATTATCCTGGTAGGCTGCAGTCCATGGGGTCGCTAGGAGTCAGACACAACTGAGCGACTTCACTTTCACTTTTCACTTTCATGCATTGGAGAAGGAAATGGCAACGCACTCCAGTGTTCTTGCCTGGAGAATCCCAGGGATGAGGGAGCCTGGTGGGCTGCCGTCTATGGGGTCGCACAGAGTCAGACACAACTGAAGCGACTTAGCAGCAGTAGCCCCAGCATTAGTATTATTTTGGGCTCCCCAGGTGATTCAGTGGTTAAGAATCCACCTGCAATGCAGGAGATGCAGGAGACACAGGTTTGATCCCTGGGTTGGGAAGATCCCCTGGAGAAGGAAATGGCAACCCACTTCAGTATTCTTGCCTGGAGAATCCCATGGACTGAGAAGCCTGGCAGGCTACAGTCCATGGGGTTACAAAGAATTAGCCATAAGTGAGCATGTATGTACTAGTAGTATTTCACTTACAAGGCTGTATGAATTAAACACTACCATTAAAGCATTTAGAACTATTTCTATGGGAATGGCAATCCACTCCAGTATTCTTGCCTGGAGAATCCCACAGAGGGAGGAGCCTGGTGGGCTAGAGTTCATGGGGTCTCACAGAGTCGGACACGACTGAGTGACCAACATTAGCAAGAATTTAATCATTGTTAGCAACATTATTATTTCTTCTCTGTTTCATTGTGCTAAAAAGATAAATTATTTTCTTTTTAAAAAAGGTACTTATTTGACTCAAGCTGTTTTCTAAGTAATTTACTCATTAATTCATTCATTTCTTTAACAAGTATGTTTTGAATACTTGCCATGTCCTAGGAACTATACTATATTCTGATGCCTTAAGAGTAAACAAGAAACACAAGGCCATATTTTCAGACTTGAGAGTCAAGAAGGGGCTTCCCAATTAAACAAGCAATTACAACATAGTGTTGTTAAGTGTTAGGATAGGAGTGGTGAGGGGTAGTATAGAGCTGGAAGGTATATATCCAACCCATCTGGCAGGGAGTAGCTGGTGACAGAAATATCCCCTTATTGGAGAATACCATGCCACTCTCTCCTCAAACAGCCCTTCCTCATCTTAGCAAGTGTCAGTAGATTCACAAATTGGATTTACTTGGTCCCAAAGAAGAACAGACCTTGAGGAATCTGTATAGTTAGAAAGCACTCTAGTTGATTTTCATGCAAGAGTCTGAAGATGCCTTGCAACAAGTCTCAGACAAAATGGGCAAGACAAGAAATACTAGAACAAAATCCCAGTGTGGCTGCCGTGAATCTAAACTGTAACAAATTGGTACATCTTTCCAGTAGTGCATTAAAGAAGGTCTTTCAGGTGTGATGCATTTCAAAGAGGTTTATCATAGACAGAACAATTAATCAATGTCATCGACTTCTGTTCAGTGGTACTCATAAGCCATGCCTGAAAGACCCAAGTAGCCTATTTTAAAAGGGCTTTCCCAGTGGTTCAAGTGGTAAAGAATTCACCTGCAATGCAAGAGATGCAGGCTTGATCCCTGGATGGAGAAGATCCCCTGGAGATGGGCATGGCAACCCACTCCAGTATTCTTGCCTGGAAAATCCCATGGACAGAGGAGCCTGGCAGGTTACAATCCATAGGTTGTCAAAGAGGTGGACATGACTGGTGTGACTGAGCAAGCACAGCCTATTTTAAAAGACTTGCAGGTAAGAGAATTCTGTAGCATGCCTTGATAACATTTGCTAATGATTACGATGAGTGTTTATTTGGGCTGTTTAATTACTAAGATAATTGCTTTTCTATTCCCCATCACTGTATATGTGTTATCGTAGGTTGAGTGTATAACATGTGCTGAGCACTCTGTGCTCTGAGGTATGGGAGAGCAAAATGAAATTATCCACAATGGTTTTAAAAGCCAATTGTTACTCTTTATCCATGGCAGAATAATAATAATAATTGTCACCACTTAAATAGCTCCTTTCATTCTCAGACCTCAAGGCACTCCAACGTTGTTACTTCACATTATTTAAGTGAATTTCTTTTGGAAGACAGGGCAAACTGAGAGACACATAATACATGGTTAGCTATGCTAATTTTGTTTTCTTTAACAAATGCAAAATAAATAGCCTACTAAAGAGCCAGATAATATCTTGACGATAAACCCTTTCTAAAGTAGGTTATTCTAAACAGATATGCTTTGTTTTATATCAATGTTATTTATGAAAATTTTATTCACATAGACATAAATCCTAGATGTGAGTAACTAATACACTGATTTTTTTTTTTTTTGGCTCGTATTTTGTCAGAAAAATGGAAACATGCAACTTGCTTGCACATACACAAAAAAATGGTTTTAATGAACAGTGAAACTACAGATTTTTAAAGCCTTGCTGCCTTCTAAATTTTATGAGTAAACTGTGTAAATAGAGCATAATTGTTTTAAAAATAGAAGTCTTTGTTATTAGTCATCTAACTGTCATAGGTATACAAAGCAGCCTGCTGTATAGACAAAGAACCAGAAAAAAGTTACCTGCAGAGAGTTTTTGCTATTGAAATAATAAAAACTAAAGCAATGGGGTGAACTTTTGGTTCACAGATGCAAATACTGAATGCTAAACCTAGCTGAGGGAAAATCACTTTAGCTTGATAACCGGATTACTTAGAACAAAAATAGAGAAAATTAAGAACTGAAGAGCAGAAAATTAAGGTGGAATGCAATTTAAAGAGTGAGTAGATGATGTAGGCTTTCATTTTCTTCCCCCCCAGTGTCCAGCTAATTAAAATTACAATCAAAATGAAAGAGTCTAAACGTGTAAATATCTTTAGCTAATGATTTTGTTTTTTTAATCATCTTCACATTCAAAGTCTTCTTTTATTCATTTAGGTCTTTACAATAAAATAAAATTGTTTTTCCCCTGTAAGAATCCTCCTTTTAATTTTCCTTATCTGCTTCTCTTTATATTATATAATTCTTCAGTTCTTTTTTCTCTGTCTCTCCTTATGCCATATCTTTCAGCTTTTTCTTTTACTTTGAACCTACTTTACAGAGGCAAAGTTGTATAGGTGTAGAGGTTATATTATTTTATGTTAGAATTTAACTGCTGATCCAAATAGAGCTCTTTGAGGCTGCCTCACATACAAAGGAATAATTACTTGTGGCATAATATATACCTTATAAAATTATACTTTCAAAACTTAAGTGGATTCCAATTTTTTTAATGGAAAGATTTCTTCATTGCCTTTGCCACCAGGAATATCTTTTATATTGCCAAGTAAAATCACAGCTAAAGACATTACCAATCTATGGAAATTTTCCTTTGTATCTGTGTTTACAAATATATTATGCTTCAAACTCTCCTGGAACCAGTGTTTGGGGACCCAGGAAATGAAAAAGTACCTAAGGAGCATGAAGTCAGCAACTGTGGAACACTTTACTTATCAGTTTTATGTACTTTATGTACTTTATCAGCACATTAATGAGGCACCCATGAACAGAGGAGCCTGGCAGGCTATAATCCATGGGCTGGCAAAAGAGATGGACATGACTTAGTGATTAAACAACAATCAGGCACCACTAGCCATACACCTTGTTGGAGGACTTGTTCCTAAACCTAGAGGTCAG
The DNA here is from genome assembly GCF_001704415.2 of Capra hircus. Taxonomy (NCBI): domain Eukaryota; kingdom Metazoa; phylum Chordata; class Mammalia; order Artiodactyla; family Bovidae; genus Capra; species Capra hircus. The sequence continues at coordinate 40,561,671 of NC_030818.1, read as the reverse complement.
ATCAGGGCTTTGCATAGCATCACATCCATTTCTTGATCAAGCTCTGCTCTACTGTTTAGAGTGGTTTATTTTTATTATTACTATGGCTATTTTATTTTCTGGCTTGCTAGCCTGCCTATACGGAGAAGGCAATGGCACCCCACTCTAGTACTCTTGCCTAGAAAATCCTATGGACGGAGGAGCCTGGTAGGCTGCAGTCCATGGGGTAACTAAGAGTAGGGCACGACTAAGCGACTTCACTTTCACTTTTCACTTTCATGCATTGGAGAAGGAAATGGCAACCCACTCCAGTACTCTTGCCTGGAGAATCCCAGGGACGGGGGAGCCTGGTGGGCTGCCGTTTATGGGGCTGCACAGAGTTGAACACGACTGAAGAGATTTAGCAGCAGCAGCCTGTCTATATAAGCTTAACTACTAATAAAGTATGGGCAGCAGCATTCCCATATCCTGGGAACTTGTTGAAAACACAGATCTTGGACAGTAGAGCAGATGTACTGAATCATCATCTTAGCAGGAACCCCAGGTTAATTTATGGACACACTAAAGTTGAGAAGTCCTCTTTGAGGTACTCTCCTCTAAGCACTCTAGATCTATGACTGATCCTTCTTTGCCCCTCTGTACTCGTTCAACCCCTACCCATGAGAGGTGAACATATAATGTCTAAGATAGGAAAGGAAGGGATTGACTTTCATGCCTTGTCAATACAGGACCTAACTTAGAATGTCATTTCCCATGACCAGGGTCCCTTCATGATAAGCAGGCTAGAATGCCAGCAGGGTGGGGAGGATGGGATGTCAATGAATAGTCAATTGTCATTATCAGCGCCAGCCTCCTAGATAAAGAGACCAGCAGGAGCCATTCATGTTCAAGACTAAGCATGAGGGCAATGAGCATATGTATTTGGGGGCTGGAATAGTGTATTTCTGCTTTCTACAGCCCAGGATGAATGTACCCAGCTGATGCACTGCCAGGGGTCACTGGGTTCTGCTGATAAGGAAGGAATTCAGCACTATTTCCTCAGAACTCTCCTGCATTCATCTTCTCCATAAACATGTAGGCTGATGCTACTTGGTTTTCATCCCTCCTCTCTGATAACTTATTTTCACTGCCTTTTGATGGCCATTTCCCTTTAACTCAACCTTGAAATGTTTGAGTTCCTCAAGGCAACCTTCTTCTTTTCTTACTCAATATACTGAGACTTGTCTGGACTCCCATTCTGTCCATTCCAATAGCTTCAATTACCATCAATGGACAAATACTCCCATCTGTATCTCTAGCCCAGATTTCCTCCAAACTTTGAGTCCATTTTACCTATCACTTGGGTGTCTCACAGGTATCTCAATCTCAGTACATTCAGTACTAAACTTGCAATTCTTATCACTAATCAGTTCTTAGTCACTAATCACTAACTAGTCCATGAGCCTAGTAAAAACTCATCTGTGCTTCCAATTAAGCCCATCTCACCTCATAGCCTGGAGAAGGCGATGGCACCCCACTCCAGTACTCTTGCCTGGAAAATCCCACGGACGGAGGAGCCTGGTAGGCTGCAGTCCATGGGGTCGCGAAGAGTCAGACACGCCTGAGCGACTTCACTTTCATTTTTCACTTTCATGCATTGGAGAAGGAAATGGCAACCCACTCCAGTGTTCTTGCCTGGAGAATCCCAGGGATGGGGGAGCCTGGTGGGCTGCTGTCTATGAGGTCACACAGAGTCGGACACGACTGAAGTGACTTAGCAGCAGCAGCACCTCATAGCCAATTAATCAGCAAGCCTTATTGATTCTCTTTTAGAATCCTTCCATTCTTCACATCTTCATCACTACGACTCCAGTCTAAGCATCATCAGGCTTACCCAGATTATTTCAATAGCCTCTCAACTGATCATTCCCTAACTGTACTAATATATGAAAAAACGTGATTTAAAAGATAGCCCTAGGAAATCTCACTTCAGATTATTATTAGAGACAGTCAATGGCCTGGCGAGCAGTTAGCAAAGCAGTTGTCTAACTAGACTCTTAAATGGTCTCTGCCCTCACTCCTCTATCATCAACAGCACTACAGCCACTAAGATTTTATATGCCAAGAAATATTATAAATCATACCCAGGATAATTTTTCCCCCTAAAAAACAGGTTCTAATGATATCTAATCATGTCAGATTCCTGCTTAAAATCCCACAAAATTATGTTTGTGATAAAATAGAAAATTCCTTGCACTGACTGCAAGGCATTCTAAGAACCATCTTCTGCTTCACACATGAGAGTCATTTTACTCCTCTCTACATTCCTATTCTTTATCCTCTAGTTTCCTTTTTATTTTAATTTGGCTGCACTGGGTCTTAGTTGCGGCATGCGGTGTCTTTGTGTGTTACGGGGGAACTTAGTCGCAGTGCACAGACTCTCTAGTTGTGGTGCGCCATTTGCGGCACACAGACTTCTTTGCTCCCTGGTATGTGGGATCATGGTTCCTTGACCAAGGATCAAACCCATGTCTCATGCATTGCAAGGTGAATATTTAACCACTGGACCACCAGGGAAGTCCCCATACTCCAGTTTCTTGAAAGATGCATGTATCGTCCTACCTCAGACTGCCACATTTGTACATATGGTCCTCCTCTCTTTTGCCTAGTGAATTCCTATCCATCCTTCACATCTCTGGTCACTTGCTGTGAGACTCTATAGCTTATATGTAAAACTAGGTAAAATCCAGGTAACATACTTTCTTATCAACTTCTACTTCTCCTGGGAAATAGATATCATAATAGTATTATGTTATATCTACAACTCCAACTAGATCTATGCTCCATCCAGGCAAGGGCTGTGTTGGCTCTTGTTCACTACTTTAGCTCCAACTGTGCCTTCTACAACTGGGTTCTCAAATATTTCAGAAAAAATAAACAAAGTATGGAAGGAAGGAATGAGCACGCAGGTACTAGGAAAGCAAAAGAATATGACAGGATGAGATTGTTTTGACCTCTGTCAAACCACTAATTAGAACTGGACATGGAACAATAGACTGGTTCCAAATAGGGAAAGGAGTACATCAAGGCTGTATATTGTCATTCTGCTTATTTAACTTCTATGCAGAGTACATCATGAGAAATGCTGGGCAGGATGAAGCACAAACTGGAATCAAGATTGCTGTGAGAAATATCAATAACCTCAGATAAGCAGATGACACCACCCTTATGGCAGAAAGTGAAGAACTAAAGAGCCTCTTGATAAAAGTGAAAGAGGAGAGTGAAAAAGTTGGCTTAAAGCTCAACATTCAGAAAACAAAGATCATGGTATCTGGTCCCATCACTTCATGGCAAATAGATGGGGAAACAGTGGAAACAGTGACAGATTTTATTTTTTTGGTGACTGGAGCCATGAAATTAAAAGACACTTATTCCTTGGAAGAAAAGTTATGACCAACCTAGACAGCATATTAAAATGCAGAGACATTACTTTGCCAACAAAGGTCTGCCTAGTCAAACCTATGGTTTTTCCAGTAGTCATGTATGGATGTGAGAGTTGGACAATAAAGAAAGCTGAGTGCCGAAGAATTGATGCTTTTGAACTGTGGTGTTGGAGAAGACTCTTGAGAGTCTCTTGGACTGCAAGGAGATCCAACCAGTCCATCCTAAAGGAAATCAGTCCTCAATATTCATTGGAAGGACTGATGCTGGAGCTGAAACTCCAGTACTTTGGCCACTGGATGCGAAGAACTGACTCATTTGCAAAAACCCTGATGCTGGGAAAGATTGAAGGTGTGAAGAGAAGGGGATGGCAGAGGATGAGATAGTTGGGTGGCATCACCGACTCAATGGACATGAACTGAAGTAAACCTCAGGAATTTGTGATGGACAAGGAGGTCTGGCATGCTGCAGTCCGTGGGGTCACAAAAAGTCAGACACGACTGAGCGAGTGAACTGAACTGAACTGAAACCCACTAATCACTAAGGTCAATTTGACTGGTGTGGCCTGATGTTATTCACCTTCCCCCACTGCTCCCTGTGAACTCTACCTAAACTATGAGCATCACTGGATTCTGGTATAAGTAGAAGTGCATGTGGCCAGGACCTGTTTGTAAGTCCATGCAATAGCAGACTCTGATGTATTAAATAACTTTATCAGGTAATATGGATAGTTAGTACTTTAGCAAGTTAGTACAGTAGGCCCTATTGCCAATATCCACTAAGGATACTTCATGATTAATTATATCTGACTGATAAATGCCTCTTGCTCCAAATCACCACCCATGACTCAGTAAAGGTAAGACTAGGAAATGTCCTTAACCTTCAAGAAATGAAGGGATGAAGTCCTCAGTCATGGTCACCTTCATCCAGCATTATTCCCCAGGGGTAATGACCTGGGTTCAGTTAATAACCATTAGACCTACACGATCCACTAAACTAACTTAGATCTCTTAAATTCATTTTTGTCTGCATCTGGAGATTTATCTTTTAAAAAAAATTTATTTATGTGGCTGTGTCAGGTCTTAGTTTTGCCATGTGAGATCTTTCCTTGTGGCGCACAGACTCTCTAGCTGTGGTGCGCAGCCTCAGTAGTTGCAGAAGATGGACTCTCTAGTGGTACAGAAGCTCCAGAGTGCTCAGGCTCAGCAGTTGCACTGCAACTGATAAAATTACGGTAAAATTTGTGTATGTAACAGCTCACTCGACAGACAGTTATTTGACTTTCTATTATGTTCAGGGGACTAGTCTGAGTGCTGAGGATATGACAGAAAATAAAACAGAAAAAAATATCCTATTTCTTGATGTCTATACACACTCTTGAGGGGGGAGACAGACAATAAGCAAAATAAACAAGTTAAATTTATAGTTGTTAGAAGATAATAAGTCTAAGGAAAAATTCAAGTCAGGCTAAGCAATACAGGATGTACTGGAGGTAGGCCACAATTTTAAATAGAGTTGACCAAGAGATTTTACAGAAAAGATATTTGGGAAAAGAATTGAAGATGGGGAGAGAGGAAGAAGCCATGTGGGAAATAAACATTGCAGGCAACAGATATAACAGAACAAGAAGGATGCCTTTTGAGATAGGAGGATGCCAGTTGTTCAAGAAAAAGCAACATCAATGTGACTCAAGCAGTGAGCCAGAATAACAGTAGAAGTAGGGATCAGAGAGAAAAAGGAGGTGTTAGAAGAAATCTGATGGAGCTTTGTAAACCAATGATGAGGACTTTGGCTTTTGCTTGATCAAAATGGGGAGCTATTGGAGGGATTTGATTCTTATAGTGACTTGATGTGATTTCCATTTTAAAAGGATCTTAAAGGCTTCTGTGTTGGTAATAGAGGGCCAAGGGTAGAAGCAGGGCTCAGTTGGGAGACTAGTTAGATAACTAGTTTCACTATAATACACTATTATATGTCTCCAGGAATAATTCTTCAGCATTAGTGGTTGGGGCATAGACTTGGATTACTGTGACATTGACTGGTATTGCCTTGGAAATGAACTGAGATCATTCTGGTGTTTTGAGATTGTACCCAAGTACTGTATTTTTGACTCTTTCGTTGACTATGAGGGCTACTCCATTTTTTCTAAGGAATTCTTGTCCACAGTAGTAGATATAATGGTCATCTCAATTAAATTCACCCATTCCCTTCCACTTTAGTTCACTGATTCCTAAAATATCGATATTCACTCTTGCCATCTCCTGTCTGACCACTTCCAATTTACCTCAATTCTTGGACCTAACAGTCCAGGTTCCTATGTAACACTGTTCTTTACCACATCAGACTTTATTTTCACCACCAGAAACATCCATAACTGGGTGTTGTTTCCACTTTGGCTCAGCTTCTTCATTTCTTCTGGAGCTTTTTCTCCATTCTTCTCCATTAGCATATTGGACACCTACTGATCTAGGGAGTTTATCTTTCGGTGTCATAAATTTTCTCATTTTCATACTGTTCATGGGGTTTTAAGGCAAGAATGCTGAAAGGGTTTGCCATTCCCTTCTCCAGTAGACCATGTTTTGTCAGAACTCTCCAACATGATCCATCTGTCTTGGGTGGAAAAATGTCAGTTTTCATTCCAATTTCAAAGAAGGGCTATGCTAAAGAATGTTCAAACCACTGCACAATTGCACTCATTTCACATGCTAGTAAAGTAATGCTCAAATTCCTTCAAGCTAGGCTTCAACAGTATGTTAACTGAGAACTTCCATATGTACAAGGTAGATTTTAAAAAGGCAGAGGAACCAAAGGTCAAATTGCCAACAGCTGTTGGATCACAGAAAAAGCAAGAGAATACCAGAAAAACATCGATTTCTGCTTGACTATGCTAAAACCTTTGACTGTGTAGATCACAATAAACTGTGGAAAATTGTTAAAGAGATGGGAATACCAGACCACTTTACCTGCCTCCTGAGAAACCTGTATGCAAATCAAGAAGCAACAGTTAGAACTGGACATGGAACAATAGACTGTGTCCAAATTGGGAAAGGAGTACACCAAGGCTGTATACTGTCACTCTGCTTATTTAATTTATATGCAGAATACATCATGCAAAATGCCTGGCCTGGATGAAGTACAAGCTGGATTCAAGATTGCCAGGAGAAATATCAATAACCTCAGATGGTGGCTCAGAGGTTAAAGCATCTGCCTCCAATGCGGGAGACCCAGGTTCAATCCCTGGGTCAGGAAGATCCCCTGGAGAAGGAAATGGCAACCCACTCCAGTGTTCTTGCCTGGAGAATCCCATGGACGGAGAAGTCCATGGGGTAGCAGAGTCGGACACGACTGAGTGACTTCACCTTACCAGATATGCAGATGATACCACTTTAATGGCAGAAAGAGAAGAGGAATTAAAGAGCCTCTTGATGAAAGTGAAAGAGGAGAGTGGAGAAGCTGGCTTAAGACTCAACATTTAAGAAATGAAGATTAGGGCATCTAGCCCCATCACTTCACGGCAAATAGATGGGAAAACAATGGAAACAGTGACAGACTTTATTTTGGGGGGGCTCCAAAATCACTGCAGACAGTCATTGCAGCCATGAAATTAAGAGATACTTGCTCCTGGAAGAAAACCCATGACAAACCTAGACAGAGTACTGAAAAACAGAGACATTACTTTGTTGACAAAGGTATATATAGTCAAAGATATGATTTTTCTAGTAGTCATGTATGGATGTGACAGTCAGACCATAATGAAGGCTGAATGCCAAAGAACTGATGGTTTCAAACTGTGGTGTTGGATAAGACTCGAGAGTCCCTTGGATCACAGTTGGACGACTCGAGTCGTCCCTTGGATGACTGATTGCAAACCAGTCATTCCTAAAGGAAATCAAGCCTGAATGTTCATTGGAAGAACTGCTGCTGAAGCTGAAACTCCAATACTGTGGCCACCTGATGCAAAGAACTGACTCATTGGAAAAGACCCTGATGCTGGGAAAGATTGAAGGGAGGAGGAGAAGGGGATGACAGAGGAGTAGATGATTAGATGGTATCACCAACACAATGGACATGAGTTTGAGCAAATTCTGGGAGACAGTGATGGACAGGGAAACCTGGTGTGCTGTAGTTCACGGGGTGTCTAAGGGTCGGACACAACTCAACAACTGAAAAACAACATAGAATGAAATATACATGTTCCTAGACTTCCTGATGTTCAAGCTGGTTTTAGAAAAGGCAGAGGAACCAGAGATCAAATTGCCAGCATCCACTGGATCATGGAAAAAGCAAGAGAGTTGCAGAAAAACATCGATTTCTGCTTTATTGACTATGCCAAAGCCTTTGACTGTGTGGATCACAAGAAACTGTGGAAAATTCTGAAAGAGATGGGAATACCAGACCACCTGACCTGCCTCTTGAGAAATCTGTATGCAGGTCAGGAAGCAACAGTTAGAACTGGACATGGAACAACAGACTGGTTCCGAATAGGAAAAGGAGTACGTCAAGGCTGTACATTGTCACCCTGATTGTTTAACTTATATGCAGAGTATATCATGAGAAATGCTGGACTGGATGAAGCACAAGTTGGAATCAAGATTGCGGGAGAAATATCAATCACCTCAGATACGCAGATGATACCACCCTTATGGCAGAAAGTGAAGAGGAACTAAAAAGCCTCTTAATGAAAGTGAAAGAGGAGAGTGAAAAAGTTGGCTTAAAGTTCAACATTCAGAAAACGAAGATCATGGCATCTGGTCCCATCACTTCATGGGAAATAGATGGGGAAACAGTGGAAACAGTGTCAGACTTTATATTTTTGGGCTCCAAAATCACTGCAGATGGTGACTACAGCCATGAAATTAAAAGATGCTTACTCTTTGGAAGAAAAGTATGACCAACCTAGATAGTATCTTCAAAAGCAGAGACATTACTTTGCCGACTAAGGTCCGTCTAGTCAAGGCTATGGTTTTTCCTGTGGTCATATATGGATGTGAGAGTTTAACTGTGAAGAAGGCTGAGCGCCAAAGAATTGATGCTTTTGAACTGTGGTGTTGAAGAAGACTCTTAAGAGTCCCTTGGACTGCAAGGAGATCCAACCAATCCATTCTGAAGGAGATCAACCCTGGGATTTCTTTGGAAGGAATGATGCTGAAGCTGAAACTCCAGTACTTTGGCCACCTCATGGGAAGAGTTGACTCATTGGAAAAGACTCTGATGCTGGGAGGGATTGGGGGCAGGAGGAGAAGGGGACAACAGAGGATGAGATGGCTGGACGGCATCACTGACTCTATGGACATGAGTCTGAGTGAACTCCGGGAGTTGGTGATGGACAGGGAGGCCTGGCGTGCTGTGATTCACGGGGTTGCAAAGAGTTGGACACGACTGAGCGACTGAACTGAATTGAATTGAATAATGTAATTTCATGATATATAATTAGAATGAATATAATTTTTATATAGAGAATTAAAGTTATTAACATGGTAACATTTATGATGTGATACAGTCTTGTTCCCTGAAAGCTGCTACAATCAGATTGTGTTTCAAGAAATAATTTCACTAGATTTCATGCCTAATTGATCTTTATATGTGGCAACAGAAATTGACCTTCAGTGTAGATATAGATTGTTCTTACAAAATAAGACACAGCAGTTAAAGAGTGTCTGTTGTTAGCAGGTGAGATTAGAAATGCTCTTTGGAGAAAAATAAATGACCCAATCAAAAAATGGGCCAAAGAACTAAATAGACATTTCTCCAAAGAAGACATACGGATGGCTAACAAACACATGAAAAGATGCTCAACATCACTCATTATCAGAGAAATGCAAATCAAAACCACAATGAGGTACCATCTCACACCAGTCAGAATGGCAGCGATCCAAAAGTCTACAAGCAATAAATGCTGGAGAGGGTGTGGAGAAAAGGGAACCCTCTTACACTGTTGGTGGGAATGCAAACTAGTACAGCCACTATGGAGAACAGTGTGGAGATTTCTTAAAATATTGTAAATAGAACTGCTTTATGACCCAGCAATCCCACTGCTGGGCATACACACCAAGGAAACCAGAATTGAAAGAGACACGTGTACCCCAATGTTCATCGCAGCACTGTTTATAATAGCCAGGACATGGAAACAACCTAGATGTCCATCAGCAGATGAATGGATAAGAAAGCTGTGGTACATATGCACAATGGAATATTACTCAGCCATTAAAAAGAATTCATTTGAATCAGTTCTAATGAGGTGGATGAAACTGGAGTCTATTATACAGAGTGAAGTAAGCCAGAAAGAAAAACACCAATACAGTATACTAACACATATATATGGAATTTATAAAGATGGTAATGATGACCCTCTATGCGAGATAGCAAAAGAGACACAGATGTATAGAGTGGACTTTTAGACTCTGTGGGAGAGGGAGAGGGTGGGATGATTTGGGAGAATGGCATTGAAACATGTATACTATCAGGCAAGAAACTAATCGCCAGTCTATGTCTGATACAGGATACAGGATGCTTGGGGCTGGTGCACGGGGATGATCCAGAGAGATGATATAGGGTGGGAGGTGGGAGGGGGGTTCAGGATTGGAAAATCATGTACACCCGTGGCTGATTCATGTCAATGTATGGCAAAACCAATACAGTATTGTAAAGCAAAATAAAGTAAAAATAAAAATTAAAAAAAGTAATGCTCTTTGGGATATTTTCTTAAAGGTTAAATGAAAAACAAATAGGGCCTATACTAACAACCTAAAGTAGCAACCTGAAGCAATTTATCCTGAATTTCCAGACTTAAAATATAAGTCTTAAAATAACTTTAAATAGCTAAAATTTTATATAAAAGTCAATTTTAATAGAAGTCAAATAATGAACATTTCTAAACTTTAATTTGTGGTTAGGGCTTCCCCGGAAGTGCCCCAGGAAGTGGTACAGAACCTGCATGCCAACACTAGACACAAGAGACACAGGTTCAATCCCTGGGTCAGGAAGATCCCCTGGAGAAGTGCTTGGCAAGCCATTCTTGTATTCTGGCCTGGAGAATTCCATGGACAGAAGAGCCTGGCATGCTACAGCCCATGGGATTGCAGAGTTGGACATGACTGAAGTGACTTAGCATCCATGCACTATGGTTATAGTGACTTGTTAATCTCATTTTTAGAATCTGTTACAAAAATTTCATAATAAGCACCAAATTATATCATAAAATCAATACATTGCCACATATAAATATATATATTATACATGCAATACACACATATATGCACCTCTGGAAGACCATAGCTTAAACTGGTATCATGATTCCTGTCCTGGTGTTTTGCCTCTCATTTACAGATTCCAGTAACAAAGAGATCAGAAGAATTGTCTGTCTCATCTAGTTTTCCATTTAATGGAGAGTTCCCTCTACATAACCCATCACAAATGAATAATCCATCTACAATTTACAAGTGGACATTTAAACTGTATTAAGTTTAAAAAGCTTAAACTATTATTCTACATCAGACTTAAATGATCTACTTTGAACAGGTTAAAATGGACAGTTTCTTGAATGTTGATTATTTTCAGATACATGTGTTGTTGCTGAAAAAGTCTTTTAAAATGTAAGGCTCAGAATCTTTGATGCATCCCATAAGACATATAAGACTAAAGCAAATAGCAAGTTATTTTGAGGGTTGTTTAAAATAATAGAGTTTATCAAACACTGCCAAAATCTTTTATGAATGGAGTAAACAAAGTGATTTTTCTAGGAGAAATATTTTCTGTGACATTATAAACCAGCATTTGTCAAAATGAAATCTATTTGAACTCAAGGGTTCAGTTTGTAAGAGGACCTTATTAAAAAAAATTAGTAGTAAATTCACTAACATTGTTGACACTTAAAGAATACAATAATTTATGGTATAAGACTATTTTATTAGCACCTTAGATTAATTTACATTCTCCTCTTTAGTGACAGTTGCAGCATTTTTCTCTATAATTTTCAATTATGGATAAAGTTTCTGTAAAAAATGATTACTGTTATTCCTTCGGTGGCATAATCTTAATTGTATATTTTCATGGTCCTCAGCTGAATCTCAAGCTAAAGTAAAGCATTCTAAATGTGTATTCTATTGGTTCCAGTACTGCTGAGTTTTAAAGTTCACTGTTTTTGCCTCCTGGAAAAAATACCTTTGCAGAATGATTTAGTTTATGTTTCATAAAACAGAAATATAAATTTAAAATTCAAACTTTTATTTTTCACTGCCAAAAATTTATAAAGTTTAAACTTATTAGTGAAATCTTGGATTTAACAATTCAGAACCTATCTATGTGAGTAAAACCAAATTAAATATCCTGAATTATTTTAAAACTGTTTAAAAATCAATTTTCACTGGTAAATCCATCATGTCAGAGTACAAAAGAAAAGAGAGAGTACTTGCAGTTTTCTAGTTTGAATAGGGAAACAAAACAAGTGCACATGAAATAAATGAAAAGTCTTTCAGAGAAACATCAACAAGTACACATTACTATAATGCAGTCTTCAAATCACATGTTAGCAAAGTAATGCTCAAAATTCTCTACACCAGGCTTCAACAGTACGTGAACCATAAACTTTCAGATGTTCAAGCTGTATTTAGAAAAGGCAGAGGAATTAGAGATCAAATTGCCAAGATCCGCTGGATCATGGAAAAAGCAAGAGAGTTCCAGAAAAACATCTACTTCTGCTTTATTGACAATGCCAAAGACTTTGTGTGGATCACAGGAAACTGTGGAAAATTGTGAAAGAGATGGGAATACCAGACCACTTGACCTGCCTCCTGAGAAATCTGCATGCAGGTCAAGAGGCAACAGTTAGAACTAGACATGGAACAACAGACTGGTTCCAAATAGGGAAAGGAGTATTCAAGGCTGTGTATTGTCACCCTGCTTATTTAACTTATACGCAGAGTACATCATGAGAAATGCTGGGCTGGATGAAGCACAAGCTGGAATCAAGATAGCTGGGAGAAATATTAATAACCTCAGATATGCCGATGACACCACCCTTACAGCAGAAGCTGAAGAAGAACTAAAGAGCCTCTTGATGAAAGTGAAAGAGGAGAGTGAAAAAGTTGGCTTCAAACTCAACAGTCACAAAACTAAGATCATGGATTCTGGTCCCATCACTTCATGGGAAATAGATGGGAAAACAATGGATACAGTGACAGACTTTATTTTTTTGGCCTCCAAAATCAATGCAAATGGTGACTGCAGCCATGAAATTAAAAGATGCTTGCTCATTGGAAGAAAAGCTATGACCAAACTAGACAGCACATTAAAAAGCAGAGACATTACTTTGCCAACAAAGGTGAATCTAGTCAGAGTTGTAGCTCTTCCAGCAGTCATTTATGGATGTGAGAGTTGGACCATAAAGAAAGCTAAGTGCTGAAGAACTAATGCTTTTGAACTGCAGTGTTGGAGAAGACTCTTGAGAGTCTCTTCAACTGCAGGGAGATCCAACCAGTCCACCCTAAAGGAAATCAGTCCTGAATATTCATTGGAAAGACTGATGCTGAAGCTGAAACTCCAATACTTTGGCCACCTGATATGAAGAACTGACTCATTGGAAAAGACCCTGATGCTGGGAAAGATGGAAGGCAGGAGGAGAAGGGGACAACAGAGGATAAGATGGTTCAATGGCATCACTATCTCGATGGACATGACTTTAAGTAAGCTCCAGGAGTTGGTGATGGACAGGGAAGCCTGGTGTGCTGCAGTCTATGAGGTCTCAAAGACTTGGACATGACTGACTGAACTGAGTCTTCAAATGGCACAAAATTGAGATGTAGATTAATGGTGGGTTAAAATTAAGATGCAATTACGGTGCTTCAATATACAGTGGAAGTGAGAAATAGATTTAAGGGACTACATCTGATAGATAGAGTGCCTGATGAACGATGGACTGAGGTTCATGACATTGTACAGGAGACAGGGATTGAGACCATTCCCATGGAAAAGAAATGCAAAAAAGCAAAATGGCTATCTGGGGAGGCCTTACAAATAGCTGTGAAAAGAAGAGAAGCAAAAAGCAAAGGAGAAAAGGAAAGATATAAGCATCTGAATGCAGAGTTCCAAAGAATAGCAAGAAGAGATAAGAAAGACTTCTTCAGTGATCAATGCAAAGAAATAGAGGAAAACAACAGAATGGGAAAGCCTAGAGATCTCGTCAAGAAAATTAGAGACACCAAGGGAACATTTCATGCAAAGATGGGCTCAATAAAGGACAGAAATGGTATGGACCTAACAGAAGCAGAAGATATTAAGAAGAGGTGGCAAGAATACACAGAAGAACTATACAAAAAAGATCTTCACGACCAAGATAATTATGATGGTGTGATCACTCACCTAGAGCCAGACATCCTGGAATGTGAAGTCAAGTGGGCCTTAGAAAGCATCACTATGAACAAAGCTAGTGGAGGTGATGGAATTCCAGTTGAGCTATTTCAAATCCTGAAAGATGATGCTGTGAAAGTGCTGCACTCAATATGCCAGCAAATTTGGAAAACTCAGCAGTGGCCACAGGCCTGAAAAGGTCAGCTTTTGTTCCAATCCCAAAGGAAGGCAATGCCAAAGAATGCTCAAACTACTGCACAATTGCACTTATTTCACACGCTAGTAAAGTAATGCTCAAAATTCTCCAAGCCAGGCTTCAGCAATACATGAACCGTGAACTTCCTGATGTTCAAGCTGGTTTTAGAAAAAGCAAAGGAACCAGAGATCAAATTGCCAGCATCCTCTGGATCATGGAAAAAGCAAGAGAGTCCCAGAAAAACATCGATTTCTGCTTTATTGACTATGCCAAAGCCTTTGACTGTGTGGATCACAAGAAACTGTGGAAAATTCTGAAAGAGATGGGAATACCAGACCACCTGACCTGCCTCTTGAGAAATCTGTATGCAGGTCAAGAAGCAACAGTTAGAACTGGGCATGGAACAACAGACTGGTTCCAAATAGGAAAAGGAGTATGTCAAGGCTGTACATTGTCACCCTGCTTATTTAACTTATGTGCAGAAAACATCATGAGAAACGCTGGTCTGGAAGAAATACAAGCTGGAATCAAGATTGCTGGGAGAAATATCAATAACCTCAGAGATGCAGACGACACCACCCTTATGGCAGAAAGTGAAGAGGAACTAAAAAGCCTCTTGATGAAAGTGAAAGAGGAGAGTGAAAAAGTTGGCTTAAAGTTCAACATTCATAAAATGAAGATCATGGCATCTGGTCCCATAACTTCATGGGAAATAAATGAGGAAACAGTGGAAACAGTGGCAGACTTTATTTTGGGGGGCTCCAAAATCACTGCAGATGGTGACTGCAGCCATGAAATTAAAAGATGCTTACTCCTTGGAAGAAAAGTTATGACCAATCTAGAGGAAACAGAGACATTACTTTGTCAACAAAGGCCCATCTAGTCAAGGCTATGGTTTTTCCAATGGTCATGCATGGATGTGAGAGTTGGACTGTGAAGAAAGCTGAGTGCCGAAGAATTGATGCTTTTGAACTGTGGTGTTGGAGAAGACTCTTGAGGTCCCTTGGACTGCAAGGAGATACAACCAGTCCATTCTGAAGGAGATCAGCCCTGGGATTTCTTTGGAAGGAATGATGGTAAAGCTGAAACTCCAGTACTTTGGCCACCTCATGCGAAGAGTTGACTCATTGGAAAAGACTTTGATGCTGGGAGGGATTGGGGGCAGGAGGAGAAGGGGATGACAGAGGATGAGATGGCTGGATGGCATCACCGACTCGATGGACATGAGTCTGAGTGAACTCCGGGAGTTGGTGATGGACAGGGAGGCCTGGCGTGCTGTGATTCATGGGGTTGCAAAGAGTTGGACACGACTGAGCAACTGAAATAAACTGAACTGGACTGACCTGAGCCACAGTCAGCTCGCGAGCTTGTTTTTGCTGACTGTATATAGCTTCTCCATCTTTGGCTGCAAAGAATATAATCTATCTGATGTCGGTGTGACCATCTGGTGATGTCCATGTGTAGAGTCTTCTCTTGCGTTGTTGGAAGAGGGTGTTTGCTATGACAAATGCATTCTCTTGGCAAAACTCTATTAGCCTTTGCCCTGCATCATTCCATACTCCAAGGCCAAATTTGCGTGTTACTCCAGGTGTTTCTTGACTTCCTACTTTTGCATTCCAGTCCCCTATAATGAAAAAGACATCTTTTGGGGTGTTAGTTCTAAAAGGTCTTGTAGGTCTTCATAGAACCATTCAACTTCAGCTTCTTCAGCATTACTGGTTGGGGCATAGACTTGGATTACCGTGATATTTAATGGTTTGCCTTGGAAATGAACAGAGATCATTCGGTCGTTTTTGAGATTGCATCCAAGTACGGCATTTCAGACTCTTTTGTTGACCATGATGGCTACTCCACTTCTTCTAAGGGATTCCTGCCCACAGTAGTAGATATAATGGTCATCTGAGTTAAATTCACCCATTCCAGTCCATTTTAGTTCACTGATTTCTAGAATGTTGACGTTCACTCTTGCCATCTCCTGTTTGACCACTTCCAAATTGCCTTGATTCATGGACCTGACATTCCAGGTTCCTATGCAATATTGCTCTTTACAGCATCGGATCTTGCTTCTATCACCAGTCACATCCACAAATGGGTATTGTTTTTGCTTTGGCTCCATCCCTTCATTATTTCTGGAGTTATTTCTCTACTGATCTCCAGTAGCATATTGGGCACCTACTGACCTGGAGAGTTCATCTTTCAGTATCCTATCATTTTGCCTTTTCATGCTGTTCAGGGGGTTCTCAAGGCAAGAATACTGAAGTGGTTTGCCACTCCCTTCCCCAGTGAACCACATTCTCAGAACTCTCCACCATGACCTGCCTGTCTTGGGTGGCCCCACAGGGCATGGTTTAGTTTCATTGAGGTAGACAAGGCTGTGTTCCTAGTGTGATTTGATTGACTATAGTTCTCTGTGATTATGGTTTTAGTGTGTCTGCCCTCTGATGCCCTCTTGCAACACCTACCATCTTACTTGGGTTTCTCTTACCTTGGACGTGGGGTATCTCTTCATGGCTGCACCAGCAAAGCGCAGCCACTGCTCCTTACCTTGGATGAGGGGTATCTCCTCACCGCCACCCCTCCTGACCTTAACGTGGAGTAGCTCCTCTAGGCCCTCCTGCGCCGGCGCAGCCACTGCTTCTTGGACATGGGGTAGCTCCTCCTGGCCAGTTCCCCTGAGCTCAGGTGCGGGGTAGTGCCGCCTGGCTGCCACCCCTGGCCTCGGGCAGTGGATAGCTCCTCCTGGCCGCCGCTCCTGACCTCGGACGTGGGGTAGGTCCTCTTGGCCGCTGCCCCTCGGGCATGGGGTCCTCCCGGCTTCTGCCCCTGACCTCGGTCGTGGGGTAACTCCTCTCGGCAGCACTCGTGTGCCGTCGAAGCCGCTCACGCTTGGAATAGCTTAAATAATGAATTTAGAATAGCTTTGGTTAAATAAATCAAGACACACCTTAATTGGCTGTCTGTCTATTTCATTCCTGGGGACCCCATGATTAATTAACCACAGTCAGAGATTTCTGCTACCGAAGCCATTCCCTGATCCCTGAGTGTAGCATCTGGCTATTTAAACAATACCCACTTTGCTTCAGACTGTTAACAGTCATCACCTGGGCTAGGCCTCAGCTGGCTTCTCACATCCCCTGTGAGATCAGGAATACCATTTTTATTATAGCTCCTTCCACAAACATTCCCAACCCAGGGGAAGAAAAAAGAGAGAGAGAGAGAGAGAGTCAATAAAGCATTTTTAAATACTTCAGGTATTTCCTTTTTTGCTGTATTTTTGTTGACAAGGGAGAGGAGTCTTCAGGGTGAGAGACATGATCCATTTAATCTACTTTCTTGTCTCCCCAAATCTTTAAATTATTTCCTCTGTTGTGCCAAGGACTTTCCAGCCTTTTATTTTACCAATAGAGACCAATTTGCTTTAGCAAACCCAGAAAAAACTACAGCTAACTGCTTGAGCTACTACACTGAATACAGTATGTCTAATGAATAACCTTGTGTTCAGAAAAAAAAAAAAAAAAAACAAAAACAGATTTTCTATAGTGGCTACACATTAAAAGAAAATGATATGAAGAGGTTTTAAAGAGATGAGGCTTATCACCCTCACCCTACCACCTGAGATTGAACTCAGAATCTCTGGGCTTAGACCAAGCGTCTCTGTCATCTCAAAATTGCCCCAGTGGTTTTGGGCCACAGTGAGATTCAAGGACCACTGCTGTAGAAGTTCTCATTCACTCCCAATGTTCCTAATAGCACCTATATGCTAATGATGTACATTTATAAAATCTAAGACCAATCATCTAAGCTTCAGCCCACTTGACACAGTATTTCTCTTTGTCTCTTTCCCCTAATTGTTGAAGAATCTGGAGATTTACACAATATAAAGGGGGTTATCAAATACTAGGGGCTTCCCAGGTGGCACTAGCGGTAAAGAACCTACCTGCCAATGCAGGAGACCTAAGAGACGTGGGTTCAGTCCCTTGGTTGGGAAGATCCCCTGGAGGAGGGCATGGCAACCCACTCCAGTATTCTTGCCAGAATACTTATGGACAGAGTAGCCTGATGGGCTAATGTGCAAAGTGTCACAAAGAGTCAGACATGACTAAAGCAACTTAGCACACATCAAATATTAGAGTTTACCATACGCCAGGCCAAAGTAAACAAAGCAACCTTGGGCTCCACATTCCTTGTGTAGACATTTGATTGCCTCTCATGGGGTTTCTTAACCTCAGCAATATTGGCATTTTGAGCTGAATCATTCTTTATTGTGGGTGACTGTCTTGTGTATGGTCATTCATTAGCCTCTACCTACTAGATTTCAGTAGTGCTATACACCTTCCCAGGAGACAACCAAAAATGTTTCCAGGTATTGCCAAATGTCACCTGTGGGTCAAAAATTGCTCTTGGTTGAAAACAATTGGTCTATGGGCATCTCTATATAAAAGTTCCACAAGAACTTACATCTTCACATGTTACATACTAAATATACCAATTTTCTCTTTATTATGCCTATTCTTAGATATTTGTACCATTATCAAGACCTTAGGCCTCCCAAGTGGCGCTAGTGGTAAAGTACCTGCCTGCCAGTGCAGGAGTCAAGAGACATGGTTTGATCCCTGGGTTAGGGAGATCCCTTGGAGGAGGGCATGGCAAGCCACTTCAGTATCCTTGCCTAAAGAATCCCATGGACAGAGCAACCTGTGGACTATAGTCCATGGGGTTGCAAAGAGTCAGACACGACTGAAGTGACTTAACATGCACGCACTTCAAGACTTCACCAATTCAGAAATCTCTTTTTTCCAGGACCATTGCATATGCATGTACAACTGGTTTATTCAAATTACCATTCAAACAAAGTTTCAAATTGCTCTTAAGTGTTGTTTCTAAGTCTCTTTTTAAAATTGAACCATCATTTCTCCTCTTGCCTTTTTTCCCCCCATAACTTTGAAGAAACTGGTTTAGTTGGCTTTTGAGACTTCCCTGGTGGCTCAGAAAGTAAAGAACCTGCCTGCAATGCAGGAGACGTGATTTCGATCCTCGAGTCAGGAAGATCCCCTGGAGAAGGGAATGGCTACCCGCTCTAGTATTCTTGCCTGGAGAAGTCCATGGACAGAGGAGCCTGTCAGGCTACTGTCCACGAGGTTGCAAAGAGTTGGGCATGACTAAGAGACTAACACTTTCACTCATACTTGGCCTTCTGAACTTGCCTGATCTTTTCCTTCTGATCTCATTCAACTTCTCTTTTTTTTTTTTTTTAAACCAGCAAACTGGAAGTTATATACAAAATCTTGGTTAGATTTGTATCCAACACTTTTGGTGCTGTACTTCATATTGCAGTACCTCCGTCAACACATAATGTATGGACATATGACTTTTAGTAAAGAGGTATCAGGTGGTGATGACTTGATTCCACCATTATAGAGTTGAGACCTTAACCACTGGACCACCAGGGAAGCCGCTGGAGGTCCATTTTTGACCCAACAATTTGAGATGACAATTAGACATCTAAAGTGGATATATTATGTGGTCGTTAGTTAGGCAAGTCTGAAGTCTGTAGTGAGAAAGATAAGTTTAGAAGTCATCAGTGTATGGAAAGACATTAACCTTCATAGACTAGATGGGAATCACTAAAGGGAGAGAGTATATGGCGAAGAGAGTCCAGGAGTGAGCGAAGAACTACCCCAGATATTATAACTGGATGAAGAGAAAGAGCTAAAAGATTTCCAAGAGGCAGAATCTACCTCATTAAACATGAGTTCTCATAACTTTTTTCTCAGCACCTTCCCTGTACTGTGGTAATCATCTCCTACATGGTCTTACTGCCTCTAGTTCTGCGTCTTCTAATTCATGTTCCACAGAGCTCTCTGATAAACGTTTCCAAAAGTGAAGTTTCTTAGATTCATTTCCAGACTAAAAGCTTTTAATAGCTCTGCTCTTTTTTAGGATCAATCCCCAATGCCTACTCATGTGTTTCTTTCCTACCTGCTCAGCCTCACCTCTTGCCAATCCCCATCCCTTGTCTGTAAGCATCTCATGGCAGTTTCTCAGATATCCTAAGCTGTTTGTTTCTGTAACTTTTATTCAGCTTCTTCGCAGGATAATTTATTTCACTTGGTGGACACATAACTCACAGATCATGTGCACGAGTGCATGCTCGGTTGCTCGATCATGTCAAACTTTTGCTATCCCATGGGCTGTAGCCCACCAGACTCTTCATCCATGAATTTCCCAGGTAAGAATACTGGAGTGGGTTGCCATTTCCTCCTCCAGGGGATCTTCCCAACCCAGGTATTGAACCCTCATCCCTTGCATCTCCTGCACTGGCAGGTGGATTCTGGAAGCCCTAACATTCATAGTTTTGGACTGATCTAAAAGTAATTCACTTATTAAGCCTTTACTGACACCAGTGAGGTGGAATTGACCACTATTATTCTGCCACCACTGAACTGTGTGTGTGTCTCAAAATGTGATCTTAATGCACTGCTCCACAAACTGAGCACAAATATAATCACTTTTTAAATTTCCAGTGAATTACCTAAAGTAGGTAATTCTCTGGTAGATCAGACAGTAAAGAATCTACCTGCTGTGTGGGAGCCCTGGGTTCGATCCCTGGGTTGGGAAGATCCCCTGGAGGAGGGCATGGCAACCCACTCCAGTATTCTTGCCTGGAGAATCCCCATGGACAGAAGAGCCTGGTGAGCTACATAGTCCATGGGGTCATAAAGAGTCAGACACGACTGAGCGATTAAGTGCCAAGTAGACCTTAAATGCCATATTAGGGGGGGAAAAGCATTTCTCACTCTATCCTTCCCTCAAATTTTCCAAGGTTCTACAGGTTTACATAATCTAAAAAGAATAATCAGAAGGATATTCAGTGTGTGATAATCAATAGAGCTGTTGAAAAAATCCTGGTTCTGCTTCCACACACGTAGTGAGCATATAATTTTCTGCTCCCTTGAAGAAAGAGGTGTCCATGTTATTTGCTTTGGCCAATGAAATATGAAATGACGTGGTTCACTCCTTGCAGGAGACTTTAAGTTCTGGTATCTGTCTTTACTTTCCCTCTGCTGCAGTGACTATGCAAGCACATGCTGAAATAGTCTTCATCAGCCTGGGCCCCTGCTGTGATAAGCATTTCAACCTGTATTGGAATGTAGCATGAGCAGGGAATAAGCTTTTTTTTTGTATTTAGCCACAGAGATTTCAGAAGTGTTTGTTCCAGGGAATAATATAGCAAATTCAGTGATATGTACACTAAGCAGGGAGAGTCTGAAAATTCTAATAAATAAGGCATTAAAAAAGCATTTAATGCCTCTGGAAATTGTCCTAAGGGAATACATTACAGGAAGAAATAGTTATTCAAAAATATCAACTTGAGCCATCATTTGCTTTCTCTCTCTGTCCCAGCGTCCTTAGCTCAATATGATGGTATCTCCAATTTGGATGGTATTACTGTTGCAGAAACAGGTACTCAAGAAACCAAGCACCATACTCGGTGAGTTGGAGAACTCAGGTTTATTTCACCAGTGGGCCCAGAGGAGTTAACACTCCAGGTTCTGAGCCCCGAACAGAAGGGTGAGAGTTTTATACACGGATAGGCATGATTAAGTGGTTTGTGGGTTTGCAGGAGCTGGGCAATTGCAAAGAGCAGGAAGAGGGTGAGTGAGATAAACTCCAATTCCCAGTAATGTGAGTCCCCACTTTCTGAGACCTATGTGATCCAGACTTTGCAAGGAGCAAGCTGGGTTACAGAGGTAGAAGGAGCAGGTTATTTACAATTTTAAATTTTCCTCTTCATTATCAGGAAGACAGTGCTCCTTTTCCCCTCAGCTCACAGTCGAGGGATATAATATCTCACAGAGAGGTAGGCCACCACTTATTTCCTCTGGCTCTGAGTTGCAGAGGCTAAATTTTGGCAAGTGTAGCCAAGAAGTCACAAAATCCCTTCTTCCACACAGCCCCCACTCATAGGGTGGAGGTAATACCCTAGGCTCAGCATGGCCCAGAATATAGGAGCTTCCGATCACCTTCACCCCAGCTTGTTTGTGGTGTGGTAGTCCCATGCTGGGAACCAGAAAATGGGGGAAAAATGATATACAAATGGTGAATTAAGCACATGAAAAGATGCTCAATATCATTAGCCATAGGGAAAATGCAAATAAACCACAATGAGATACCACTTCACATCCACCAGGAGGACTATGGTGAAATAGGAATATAATAACATGTGCTGGAGAGAATGTGAGGAAATTGGAACTCTTATATACTGCTGGTGAGAATGTAAAATGGTGTATTTTAGAAAAGAGGCTGGTGATTTTTCCAAGTGCTAAGAACCTCTAGAATTACCATATGACTCAGCAATTCCACTTATCTATACACCTGAAAGAAATGAGAACATTTATCTGTGTATAATGTGATACATGAATGTTCATGGTAGCACTATGTTTAATAGTCAAAAAATGGAGACAACCTAGGTGCCCATCAACTAATCACTGGGTAAATAAACAAAATGAGGCCTATCCATACAATAGAGTAATACTCAGCCACAACTGAAGTACTGATAGATGCTACATTGTGGATAAATTTTGAAAATTGGGTTAAATGAAAGGAGCTAGGTACAAAGAACCACATACTGTACAATTCCATCCATATGAAATATCCAGAACAGGTAAATAGATAGTGGCAGAAAGTGAATTTGTGGTTGCCTAGCACTGGGTTTGGGAGTGGCTTCCCTGGTGGCTCAGACAGTAAAGAATCCACCTGAAATGTGGGATACCTGGGTTCAATTACTGGGTGGGGAAGATCCCCTGGAGGAGGGCATGGCAACCAACTCCAGTATTATTACCTGGAGACTCCCCATGGACAGAAGATCCTGGTGGGCTACAGTCCATAGGGTTGTTAAGAGTCAGATACGACTGAGCGACAAACACACACACAGCCACTGGATATGGAATTGCACAATTTAAATTGGTGAGTTATGCATGAATTATATCTCAACAAAGCTGTTTATGGAATTTAAAAATATTCATCACAACCTAAAGTTGAAAGTAATGTTTTATTCAGTGGAAACTTTTAGGACTTCAAGTAACCCTGAGAGAACGGCTCTGAGGAAGCAAGAGGCCAGGTTACATAGAAGTTTTGCAACAAAGGGCAGGTAGTCTGAACATCAAAAATTATTGTTTAGTAAAGAAAACCAGGTATCTCAAGTTAAGGAATTTAGCACTTTACTATGTATGGGCTCTTCGTTTTCCGAATGTTGAGCTTTAAGCCAACTTTTTCACTCTCCTCTTTCACTTTTATCAAGAGGCTTTTTAGTTCCTCTTCACTTTCTGCCATAAGAGTGGTGTCATCTACATATCTGAGGTTATTGATATTTCTCCCGGCTATCTTAATTCCAGCTTGTGCTTCTTCCAGCCCAGCATTTCTCATGATGTACTCTGCATATAAGTTAAATAAGCAGGGTGACAATATACAGCCTTGATGTACTCCTTTTCCTATTTGGAACCAGTCTGTTGTTCCATGTCCAGTTCTAACTTTTGCTTCCTGACGTGCATATAGGTTTCTCAAAAGGCAGGTCAGGTGGTCTGGTATTCCCATCTCTTGAAGAATTTTCCACAGTTTCTTGTGATCCACACAGTCAAAGGCTTTGGCATAGTCAATAAAGCAGAAATAGATGTTTTCTCTGGAACTCTCGTGCTTTTTTGATGATCCAGCGGATGTTGGCAATTTGATCTCTGGTTTCTCTACCTTTTCTAAAACCAGCTTGAACATCTGGAAGTTCATGGTTCATGTATTGCTGAAGCCTGGCTTGGAGAATTTTGAGCATTACTTTACTAGCATGTGAGATGAGTGCAACTGTGCAGTAGTTTGAGCATTCTTTGGCATTGCCTTTCTTTGGAAATGGAATGAAAACTGACCTTTTCCAGTCCTGTGGCCACTGCTGAGTTTTCCAAATTTGCTGGCATATGGAGTGCAGCACTTTCACAGCATCATCTTTTAGGATTTGCAATAGCTCCACTGGAATTCCATCACCTCCACTAGCTTTGTTCGTAGTGATGCTTTCTAAGGCCCACTTGACTTCACATTCCAGGATGTCTGGCTCTAGGTGAGTGATCACATCATCATGATTATCCTGCTTGTGAAGATCCTTTTTGTACAGTTCTTCTGTGTATTCTTGCCACCTCTTCTTAATATCTTCTGCTTCTGTTAGGTCCATACCATTTCTGTCCTTTATCAAGCCCATCTTTGCATGAAATATTCCCTTGGTGTCTCTAATTTTCTTGAAGAGATTCCTAGTCTTTCCAGTTCTGTTGTTTTCCTCTATTTCTTTGCATAGATGGTTGAGGAAGGAAGGCTTTCTTATCTCGCCTTGCTATTCTTTGGAACTCTGCATTCAGATGCTTGTATCTTTCCTTTTTGCCTTTTGCTTTTCACTTCTCTTCTTTTCACAGCTATTTGTAAGGCCTCCCCAGACAGCCATTTTGCTTTTTGTATTTCCTTTCCACAGGGATGGTCTTGATCCCTGTCTCCTGTACAATGTCACGAACCTCCATCCATAGTTCATCAGGCACTCTATCAGATCTAGTCCCTTAAAAATAGCTCTCACTTCCACTGTATAATCATAAGGAATTTGGCTGTGAAGAATATAATCAGTCCGATTTCAGTGTTGACCATCTGGTGATGTCCATGTGTAGTCTTCTCTTGTGTTGTTGGAAGAGGGTGTTTGCTATGACCAGTGTATTCTCTTGGCAAAACTCTATTAGCCTTTGCCCTGCTTCATGGGAAATCACTTCATGGGAAATAGATGGGGAAACAGCGGAAACAGTGTCAGACTTTATTTTTGGGGGCTCCAAAATCAGTGCAGATAGTGATTGCAACCATGAAATTAAAAGATGTTTACTCCTTAGAAGGAAAGTTATGACCAACCTAGATAGCATATTCAAAAGCAGAGACATTACTTTGCCAACAAAGGTCTGTCTAGTCAAGGCTATGGTTTTTCCAGCGGTCATGTATGTATGTGAAAGTTGGACTGTGAAGAAAGCTGAGTGCTGAAAAATTGATGCTTTTGAACTGTGGTGTTGGAGAAGACTCTTGAGAGTTTCTTGGAATGCAAGGAGATCCAACCAGTCCATCCTAAAGGAGATCAGTCCTGGGTGTTCATTGGAAGGACTGATGCTAAAGCTGAAACTCCAATACTTTGGCTACCTCATGCGAAGAGTTGACTCACTGGGAAAGACTTTGATGCTGGGAGGGATTGGGGGCAGGAGAAGGGGACGACAGAGGATGAGATGGCTGGATGGCATCACTGACTCGATGGACACGAGTTTGGGTTAACTCTGGAAGTTGGTGATGGACAGGGAGGTCTGGCGTGCTGCGATTCATGGGATTGCAAAGAGTCGGACACGACTGAGCGACTGAACTGAACTGAACTGATGTATGGGCTCACTGAAATCCTTCTTTTGATAGGCACCTCAGCTATCTGGGGCTGATTTCCTGTTTTCACATCCTTAATTTCCTCAGGGCTCCCAGCTCACCATCTGTGGTGGCTGCAATTGCTGATGACTGAGACATCATTTGTTTACTGATATGTCAGGAGAGACCTGGGTTTGATCCCTGGGTTTGGAAGATCCCCTGGTGGAAGGTATGGCAACCCACCCTAGTATTCTTGCCTGGAGAATCCCCATGGACAGAGGAGCCTTGCTGGCTACAGTCCATAGGCTTGTAGATTTGGTCACGACTGAGCAGCTAAGCACAGCACACAGCATTCCATATCTCGTTATAAATTATAATCAGTATTATAGCATCTTTCCATACTAGATAGTAAATCCTTGAGAGGAGGAGCCATGTCTCATTCATTTATCTTCTTCATTTATCAGAAAGGCGTAGTTTGAGTGTGAAGAGTATACTTTTGGTATTAGGACAACCTCAGTTTTGTAGGCTTGAGAAAATTATTTCAGCTCCCAAAGCATCAGTTTCCTCAGCTGCATAATGGAAATGATAGAATGAACATTGTAAAGTTTTCACAGGGGTCCACTGAGATAACACATAAAAAGCATTTACTTCAGTGCCTGGCATATAGTGGGTTCTTAATAAATGTTATATATCATTTATAGCAGATGCTTGAGACACGTATTTTGAAAGGACAAAAGAAGGTAAAATAATGTATGCATGGGCAATGGGATTTTAGGGATAATAGCTTGGGAAAATCTGAATATGTTGATGGTGTTGAATTTCACACTGCCAGGAAGCCAAGTTGGGAAATATAACAAATTCTGAGAAGCAGTTTTATAGCAATTATGAATAAGAATCTTTTAGAGAAGTGGTAATATATGCAATAAAGCAAACTAGAAGAAAACATGAATTATAACTGCTGTCTGGAATCAAGAAGTCATTTCTCTCCAAGTCTCAGTTTATAAAGCTATAATACGTGGATAGTAATCCTTGTCCCAGCTACCTCACAGAATTACCGGGAAGCCCCATTGAGAGAGTAGATATGAATGGGTTTTGAAAACAATGCAAATGAAAGTACTCTCCTTTATTGAATTATTAGTTCTTTACAATAGTAGCAGCAATCCTGCATACATAATTATTCAGATATTAATTGATGATGGCCACAGGTTGGGTTCCCCATGAAGCAGATGATGAGGGGAAAATTTCTTAGAAGGAAGTTTATTAGAGAGTTGTTGGGGGATCAGTACTTACAGGGAATGGAAGGAAGAAGGACTGGGTGGAGCGAAACAGGCTTGCGTGCTCAGTCATGTCCAACTCTTTGCGACCCCAGGGACAATACTCCGCCAGGCTCCTCTGCCCATGGGTTTCACCAGGCAATAATATTGGAGTGGGTTGCCATTTTCTCCTGAAGAGGCTTTTCCAGAACCAGAGACTGAACCCGCATCTCCTGTCTCCTGCATTGCCAGTGGATTCTTTATCACTTGAGTCACCTCCCTCAGCTGGAGGGAGAAGTGGGAATGTAATTCAGGCACAAAGAGTCCTCAGCTGATGACAGGAGGAGCTCTGAAGCTGAGCTAGCCCTTCAGAGTGTCCCTCACTGTGAAAAAGAGAGAAGCCTTCTGTACCCATGCATTAGCAACCTGGGAACAAGTTACGACCTTGGGACAGTCAGCTCACTTTTCAGCAGGGGGCAATTTGCAGAAAGGGCCGACAGCTAAGAGCTGTTCAACCTTCTCAGTTGGCTGAGGAACATCTGCTGGTCCTACAGGAAATTTTGACCAGCACGACACATCATCCACAATGACAAAGTAGGGAGTTCGTAGTCAGTGAGTGCTGTGCTGCACTGTTCTTAGTTGTTCAGTTGTATCTGACTCTTTGTGACTCCATGGACTGTAGCCCGCCAAGCTCCTCTGTCCATGGGGATTCTCCAGGCAAGAATACTGGAGTGGGTTGCCATGCCCTCTTCCAGGGGATCTTCCTAATCCAGGGATCAAACCCAGGTTTCCCACATTGCAGGCAGATTCTTTACCATCTGTCACCAGGGAACCCCAAGAATACCAGAGTGGGTAGCCTATCCCTTCTCCAGCAGATCTTCCTGACCCAGGAACTGAACTGCAGTCTCCTGCATTGCAGGCAGACTCTTTACCAGCTGAGCTACCAGGGAAGCCTAGGCAATGAATACAATCTACCAAAAGATTTCCAGTTTGGATAAATTAGGCCAGTTGTGTTATTTGTGCCTTGGCTATTTAAACTGAGAAAACACACACACTTTTCTTTTTGCCTCAATGATAAAGAAAAATCAGCTCTGTCCATAACTGACAGTTTCTAATAGAAATAGTTTTGGTAATCAGGATTATTAAGAAGATAAGAATTCAAAATGTCTAAATATTACATCATTTTAGTTGGTAAAAACAAATATTTCTTTTTATGGAGTAAGTTCATTAGGAAGGTTTGGGGACAGAGAAATTATTGATTACATCAAAGATATAGTTTACTGCCATTAAGTTAATGTTGATATTAAAACATTGTATACAAAATAATCTTTATAACCATTAGAACAGCAAAACAATGCTGATTTCAAAATGTTTTGATAAAGAACCAAATATATCAAGACACATGCAAAACTGTCCAACTACATCATGAGAAAAATTGTTATTTTTGACACAAGTCTTTTACCAGATTTCTTGAAGAGTGAAAACATGCTAACATTTTTGTCCATTGGAATCATACATTACAACTGCTATTTGAAAGATTTTAAAAGTTGGTTTAAAATTTATTTTTTCCTCAAAGCTTAAGAGCTTATTCTTGAAAAACTTTTCACTTTTTTATAACTTTTTTTCCTTCTGATATTTTTAAACGTCCAGAATTATTGCCTTTAGAAGTAAAAAAAAATGTAAGAACACATTTATGTACAATAAATTGTTACTGAAATTTAGGATGAATTTGTTACTAATCTGTAGTGCTAGCTATTCTCAAAGATATTCAATTTTATTATTCCTCAGTAAGAAGAAGCTGGTAAAATGTTTTCAAATAGAAGTTTAGCAAAAAAAAATTTGATAAATAGATAAAATGGTTTATGGTTGTTTATTCCAGGATAGGTATTTCAGATTTGTTGAATGTGTTTAAGTGTAGATTCTTACTCTACATAATATCACCTGGGCCTTATCACAGAAGTTCAGTGAAGAATAATAGTGGAGTTTCAGAGAAGTGGTCTTCATATTTTCAACTCAAACATTACCCAGATTAAAATTTTTAATTGTACATATTTCTGACATCTAAAATTTTTCATTATAAGTTTAAATAGATCCTAAGATAATTTTGGCATGTTATAAATGTTGGACTTTTTACAATATAGCTCTTACTGTACTCTTTTAAATGATGAAATGAAATCTAAATACCATAGCGATTTGCTTTCCACTGTATTAGAATAATGTGTGCTACATGCTAGTGTAACAAATGAACCCCACAATTTCAGTACCTTAACTATAACATGGTTTAGTTCTCTTCCATATGAAGTCAATTGGAAGACATTTCAGACACAGCTTCTTTCTACCTCATGCCTCCATCATTCCTGAGGGCTTCAGAATCCTTTGATTCAAGCCAGTGGACAGGAAAATAGAATGTTGAATCATGCACAGAAGGTTCCACTGACTACAGCTCAGTCACTTGGCCACGTCAAATAGCAAAAGGGACTGGAAATGTTTAGTTACAGGCCCAGGAGAAAGAGGAAATGGGTTTGGTGAGTCCTCAGTGGTCTCCAATATAGTTTGCTCTTCTGATCACCAAATATCCTTTCTCTTCTCAAGCAAAAGGCATATTCATCACCTCCCCCAAGGGGACACCCAAAGTTTCATCTGTCACTGCATTCATCTCAAATTCCAGGATCTCTCAGCGGTATATAGCTTCTCTATTAGAATCTGGATTTAGATTTCTCAGTCACTGCCACCACCCCTTGCCCCTTCAAAACACACATACATACACACACATACACAATACAGTGGTGAAGCAGGGATGGGGTAAATATATTCAGTTTACTCATTTGGCAAAGGGAATAGAAGAGAATAGAAGATAACTGTGTTCATAGAGTTTAGGAAATCTTGCAAGTTAGGTACTGTAAGGAGCCCCTACTCTGGCAGAAGGAAAATGTTCTGGGTTTTGATTGGGTTTTGATTCTGCTCATCAAGTCCAGTGATTTCTGTGGCTTCTGCCTGTACACAGATTCATTTTTATCCATTTTTCATCCATAGTCACATTTGACATGGGCAGAGCTTCATTTAGATGGCTGAAGGATTATGGGCTTTAGCTCAATATATTCTACACAGCATATAAAGTTGTATTTGACTGAAATGAGGTTAGTTGAAATTTAACTAACTAAAGATATTTAAGACTATTCTGGCACAAGGGTTATCTGTGGGGCTTTACAGTTGTTGGATGAATTTCTTTGCTTTCAATTTTTATATTCTTCTGAGTTTACATCTATTTTTCAGAGTATCAGGACAGCTGAGGAAGAGAGAATAATTTCAGTTGTGACTTCCACCAAATCATGCACAGTAAGGTAACAGAAGACACTTTTCAAAATACTGAACAAATTTTAAATACAGAAAATACTTCTACACTATTAAAATTTATAAGAAATGTACCAGTACAAAGCTGTAAGTATACTTATATTAATCTATAAGTTTAGTGAATAATAATCTAAAGAGTTCTACAAAGTTGTATGATTTCATCTTTTGTCAGTCAGATTTTCATATGAAGTCCTAGCCTGAAAACTTTGACTTCACCAACCTCAACATGTGACACCTTTTCCTTTGTGCCTTTTCACTTTCACAATGTCCTTTCTTTTGTACTTTTTTTAGGCTATAAAGAAAAATCACATTAAAATGAATCTTCTTCAGATGGACCATTTGAAGATTTTAACTGTTTTACAAGAAACAATTTTATATACTTGAGAGGATTTTGAAGTTACTTAAAATGTTTTTGTCATTTTGAAATAATGATATATATAGATATACAGTTACTATAAATATATATATAATTACTCTGAATTTTGGAATGATGCTATATAATCATTTCTGAACGATAAGCACCTGCAAATAGGGAAATTATCTACATCTTCCCTAATAAGGTTTATGTGCATAATTTGAACATGATCATCTTAAGGATTTGGTGAATTCTTAATTCATCAAATAAAATAATCATTATGTAAAGATGTTTTACTGTAACTCTTTGTTGCAGCTCAGTCTAGACAGAACATGAACTTCACCCCCTGCTGCAATAATTGGTTCATAACTTTTCATCATTTCCTGAAAGCATTTATTGTCCACCTGAAAATAGCAAAATTATCTTCCTAATTGTTGACAAAATAGTAAAATCATCCAATTCCAGTATTCTACTTTAGATTTCAGAAACATATTCTTAACTAGGCAGATAATTCACAATATGAATAAGATTTTAAAAGTTTTTTTCAGGTTTATTATTCAGATAATCCATATTTGACTGTGTGTGTAGGTTTTATTTTTGAACCCATTCATTTCTTTCAAATCCACTTTCAGAATTGCAAAGGACTTTAGAGATCATTACGTGATTTATACAAAAGCGAAGTTTTGAAGTTTCTTGACTCTCTTCATTATACTATATTTCCTCCAGCTTGATAGATAACTTTATACCTGACAACATTTACATTTATAAAAATATTTGCTAATACCTTCTTTTAAAAAATTTATGGTATTGTTAAGTAACTGACTTCACAAAGAAAAATGAAGAATCTTTTATTTTTAAAATATCAACTAATTATGCAAGTTCCTTCTTATTTTCTTGACACTGATTTGCTCTTTGATATACTGGGATTTCATATACACTTTTTATATTCCAGTATTTTCTACACGGGTTTACCTGGTGGCTGGGTGGTAAAGAATCCGCTTGTCAATGCAGGAAACATGGGCTTGATCTCTTGGTCAGGAAGATCCCCTGGAAAAGGAAATGGCAACCCACTCCAGTATTCTTGTCATGGAAATTCCACAGAGGATCCTGGGAGCTACAGACCACGGGGTCACAAAAGAGACTGACATGACTTAGTGACTAAACAACAACAAACAATTGTATACACATACACACATATCTATGCAATTTTAATGACTTTTAGACATTCTATTGTTTCACATAACTTAAGCATTTCCAACTTACTGGACATTAGGTCATCTCCTAGATCTATAAACATGTTTTTTTCTATAAACTTTTAAAAGTTATTTTCTTAGGATATACTCCCATAAATGGTACTTACTCAAAAGAAGATAATTTTATGGTTCTTCCTACATATAAGTAAGTTTCTTTTTAGAAACAGTTTGCAAATTATACCTACTATCAGAAATGTATCATTCTAGGCTTCCCCATAGATCTGCTAACATTGATGATTTTGAATAGTAAGATTTTGAAGAATGAAGTATTACTATTTTTTTTATTAAGACAGTTGAAATGATTTTATTTTGAAATGACTTATGTGTAAAATCACTTCTGAATTTTAGGATGATTTTAATTTAGTTTTGTTATTTCTCAGAATTTTGTAAAATTAGCTATTTTCACATTACAGATAATTCAGGTTACTTTATTTGCTCTATTTGTCTGCTAATAAAGCAAGCAACATTAAACAGAAACTAAATTACTATTTTAGTAAATGCTATTCTATCAACAAAGAAGTCTTTAAAGGAATAGCATGAACCACACTATATAATATACTTTCATAGTTTTCTTATTCTACGTGTAGCATATTTCATTACTGTATAGTTCACACATAAATTTATAAAATATGAAGTTCTGTATTGCAGAACTTAACTGATATTCTTCTTAACTGATATTCAGTTAGTAAATAAAATATAATTTTAGTATTCTTTTGAAAAATCAACTTGTAAATATATAAGTTTCTATATATTTCCCTTATAATAATTAAAATTATCTCTGTATTATGAGGATCATTTAAATATTGGATTGACACTAATAAACTATGTTTTCTTCTTTAGCTAATATCCTCTAAGCCTTAACTATGTAGCCAGCTAATTGTGAATGTGGAACTGTAAAACATGTGTCTGAACAATTATTTGATTAGTGCAGTGACTTCAACTGGCTGCACAATAGTTCAGTTCAGTCACTCAGTCATGTCCGACTCTGCAACCCCATGAACTGCAGCACGTCAGACCTCCCTGTCCAAAACCAAATCCCAGAGTCCACCCAAACCCATGTCCATTCAGTTGGTAATGCCATCCAACCATCTCATCCTCTGTCATCCCCTTCTCCTCCTGCTGTCAATCTTTCCCAGCATCAGCATCTTTTCAAATGAGTAGGGACTTTGCATCAGGTAGCCAGGGTATTGGAGTTTCAGCTTCAGTATCAGTCCCTCCAATGAATAGCCAGGACTGATTTCCTTTAGGATGGACTGGTTGGATCTCCTTGCAGTCCAAGGGACTCTCAAGAGTCTTCTCCAACACCACAGTTCAAAAGCATCAATTCTTCTGCACTCGGCTTTCTTTATAGTCCAAATCTCACATCCATACATGACCACTGGAAAAACCATAGCCTTGACTAGACAGACGTTTGTTGATGAAGTAATGTCTCTGCTTTTTAATATGCTGTCTAGGTCGGTGATAGCTCTCCTTCCAAGGAGAAAGTGTCTTTTAATTTCATGGCTGCAATCACCATCTGCAATGATTTTGGAGCCCAGAAAAATAAAGTCTGCCACTGTTTCCCCATCTATTTCCCACGAAGTGATGGGACCAGATGCCATGATCTTCATTTTCTGAATGTTGAGCTTTAAGCCAACTTTTTCACTCCCCTCTTTCACTTACATCAAGAGGCTCTTTAGTTCATCTTCAATTTCTGCCATAAGGATGGTGTCATCTACATATCTGAGGTTACTGATATTTCTTCTGGCAATCTAGATTCCAATAATGCTTCTTCCAGCCCAGCATTTCTCATGATGTACTCAGCACATAAGTTAAATAAGCAGAGTGACAATGTACAGCCTTGACATACTCCTTTTCCTATATGGAACCAGTCTGTTGTTCCATGTCCAGTTCTAACTGGTGCTTCCTGACATGCATATAGGTTTCTCAAGAGGCAGGTCAGGTGGTCTGGTATTCCCATCTCTTTCAGAATTTTCCACAGTTTCTTGTGATCCACACAGTCAAAGGCTTTGGCATAGTCAATAAAGCAGGAATAGATGTTTTTCTGGAATTCTCTTGCTCTTTTGATGATCCAGTGGAAGTTGGCAATTTGATCTCTGGTTTCTCTGTCTTTTCTAAATCTAGCTTGAACATCTGGAAGTTCACGGTTCACATATTGCTGAAGCCTGGCTTGGAGAATTTTAAGCATCACTTTACTAGTGTGTGAGATGAGCACAACCGTGCCATAGTTTGAGCATTCTTTGGCATTGCTCTTTGGGACTGGAATGAAAACTGACCTTTTCCAGGCCTGTGGCCACTGCTGTTTTCCAAATTTTACTGGCATATTGAGTGCAGCACTTTCACAGCATCATCTTTTAGGATTTGAAAGAGCTCAACTGGAATTCCATCACCTCCACTAGCTTTGTTAGTAGTGATGCTTCCTAAGGCCCACTTACCTTCACATTCCAGGATATCTGGCTCTAGGTGAGTGAGTGATCACACCATCATGATTATCTTGCTTGTGAAGATCTTTTTTGTACAGTTCTTCTATATATTCTTGCCACCTCTTCTTAATATCTTCTGCTTCTGTTAGGTCCATACCATTTCTGTCCTTTATTGAGCCCATCTTTGCATGAAATGTTCCCTTGGTATCTTTAATTTTCTTGAAGAGATTCTTTCCCATTCTATTGTTTTCCTCTATTTCTTTGCATTGATCATTGAGGGAAGCTTTCTTATCTCGCCTTGCTATTCTTTGGAACTCTGCATTCAGATGCTTATATCTTTCCTTTTCTCTTTGCTTTTAGCAGGTATTTGTAAGCCCTCCTCAGACAGCCATTTTGCTTTTTGCATTTCTTTTCCTTGGGGATGGTCTTGATTCCTGTCTCCTGTTCAATGTCACGAACCTCTGTCCATAGTTTATCAAGCACTTCAGATCTAGTCCCTTAAATCTATTTCTCACTTCCATTGTATAGTCATAAGGGATTTGATTTAGGTCATACCTGAATAGTCTAGTGGTTTTCCACACTTTCAATTTAAGTCTGAATTTGGCAATAAACAGTTCATGAACTGAGCCACAGTCAGCTCCCAGTCTTGTTTTTGCAGACTGTATAGAGCTTCTCCATCTTTGGCTGCAAAGAATATAATCAATCTGATTTTGGTGTTGACCATCTGGTGATGTCCATGTGTAGTGTCTTTTCTTGTGTTGTTAGAAGAGGATGTTTGCTATGACCAGTGTGTTCTCTTGGCAGAACTCTATTAGCCTTTGCCCTGCTTCATTCTGTACTCCAAGGCCAAGTTTGACTGTTATGCCTGGTGTTTCTTGACTTCCTACTTTTGCATTGCAGTCCCCTATAATGAAAAGGACATCTTTTGGGGGTGTTATCTCTAGAAGGTCTTGTAGGTCTTCATAGAACCATTCAACTTCAGCTTCTTTAGCGTTATTGGTCGGGGCATAGACTTGGATTACTGTGATACTGAATGGTTTGCCTTGGAAACGACAAGAGATCATTCTGTCATTTTGGAGATTGCATCCAAGTACTGCGTTTCAGACTCTTTTGTTGACTATGATGGCCACTCCATTTCTTCTAAGGGATTCTTGCTCACAGTAGTAGATATAATGGTCATCTGAGTTAAATTCACCCATTCCAGTCCATCTTATTTCGCTGATTCCTAGAATGTTGATACTCACTCTTGTCATCTCCTGTCTGACCACTTCCAATTTGCCTTGATTCATGGACCTAACATTCCAAGTTCCTATGCCATATTGCTCTTTACAGCATCGAACCTTGCTTCTATCACCAGTCACATCTACAAATGGATATTGTTTTTGCTTTGGCTCCATCCCTTCATTCTTTCTGGATTTATTTCTCCACTGATCTCCTGTAATATTTTGCGCACCTACCAACCTGGGGAGTTCTTCTTTCAGTGTCCTATCTTTTTGCCTTTTCATACTGTTCATGGGGTTCTCAAGGCAAGAAGATTGAAGTGGTTTGCTATTCCCTTCTCCAGTGGACCACATTCTGTTAGATCTCTCCACCATGACCTATCTTGGGTGGTCCCACATGGCATGGCTTAGTTTCACTGAGTTAGACAAGGCTGTAGTCCATGTGATCAGATTGGCCCGTTGTCTGATTTTGGTTTCAGTCTGTCTGCCCTCTGATGCCCTCTCTCAGTGCCTACCATCTTACTTGGGTTTCCCTTACCTTGGACATGGGGTATCTCTTCACGGTTGCTCCAGCAAAGTGCAGCCACTGTTCCTTACCTTGGGCATAGGGTAGCTCCTCTTGGCTGCTGCCGCTGACCTCAGACATGAGGTAGCTCCTCTCGGCCACTGCCCCTACCTTGGACATGTCAGCTGCACAATAGATTCATATGTAAAATGTAGATTCACTAAGTCCAGGGTAATAGTTTCAAACTTTAGCTTGCATCAGAATTGCATGTGAAAAAATAAATTTGTTAATCACTGTTGGGCTTGTCTCCCAGATTTAAGAGATTCAATAGGTCTGGAATGAGACCTTCCCAGGTGATGCAGGTCCAAGGACCAAACATTGAGAAACACTAGTTGAGGATAAATCTGCACACCTGTGTATTAAAATAATTTAATATGATTCAGTTCAGTTCAGTTACTCAGTCATGTCCAAGTCTTTGCGACCTCATGGACTGCAGCACACCAGGTCTCCCTGTCCATCATCAACTCCTGGAGCTTGCTTAAACTCATGTCCATTGAGTTGGTGATGTCATCCAACCTTCTCATCCTCTGTCATCTCCTTCTCCTCCTGCCTTCAATCTTTCCCAGCATCATGGTCTTTTCCAATGAGTCAGTTCTTTGCATCAGATGGCCCAAGTATTGGAGTTTCAGCTTCAGCATCAGTCCTTCCAATCAATATTCAAGACTGATTTTGTTTAGGATTGGCTGGCTAGATCTCCTTGGAGTCCAAGGTACTCTCAAGTGTCTTCCCCAACACCACAGTTCAAAAGCATCAGTTCTTCACTGCTCAGCTTTCTTTATGGTCCAACTCACATCCATACATGATTACTGGAAAAACCATAGCTTTCAATAGACAGACCTTTGTCAGCAAAATAACGTCTCTGCTTTTTAATATGCTGTCTAATATGCTAATTAATATGTTTAATATGTTGGTCATTGCTTTTCTTCCAAGGAGCAAGCATTTTTAAATTTCAAGTCTGGACTCACCATCTGCAGTGATTTTGGAGCCTAAGAAAATAAAGTCTGTCACTGTTTCCATTGTTTCCCCATATATTTGCCATGAAGTCATGGGACGGTAAACCATGATCTTTGTTTTTTTAATGTTGAGTTTTAAGCCAAATTTTTCAGTCTCCTCTTTCACTTTCATGAAGAGGCTCTTTCTACCATAAGGGTGGTGTCATCTGCATATCTGAGGTTATTTATATATCTTCAGGTAATCTTGATTCTAACTGTGCTTCATCCAGTCCAGCATTTCTCATGATAAATAAGCAGGGTGAGAACATACAGCCTAGACATATTCCTTTCCTAATTTGGAACCAGACTGTTGGTCCATGACCAGTTCTAACTGTTGCTTCTTGACCTGCATACAGGCTTCTCAGGAGGCAGGTAAGGTGGTCTGGTATTCCCATGTCTTGAAGAATTTTCCAGTTTGTTGTGATCCACACAGACAAAAGCTTTGGTGTAGTCAATGAAGCAGTAGATGTTTTTCTGGGATTCTCTTGCTTTTTACCATGATCCAGTGGATGTTGGCAATTTAATCTCTGGTTCTTCTGCCCTATCTAAATCCAGCTTGAACATCTGGAAGTTCTCAGTGCATGTAGTCTTGAAGCTTAGCTTGGTGAATTTTGAGTATTACTTTGCTAGCGTGCGAGATGAGTGCAATTGTGTGGTAGTTTGAACATTCTTTGGCATTGCCTTTCTGTGGGATTGGAATGAAAACTGACCTTTTCCAAACCTGTGGCCTTTGCTGTGTTTTCCAAATTTGCTGGCATATTGAATATAGCACTTTCACAGCATCATCTTTTGGGATTTGAAATAGCTCAACTGGAATTCCATGACTTCCACTAGCTTTGTTCATAGTGATGCTTCCTAAGGCTCACTTGACTTTGCATTCTAGTATGTCTGGCTCTAGGTGAGTGATCACACCATCATGGTTTTCTGGGTTATGAAGATATTTTTTGTATAGGTTTTTTGTGTATTCTTGCCACCTCTTCTTAATTATATTCTGCTTCTGTTAGTTTCATACCGTTTCTGTCCTTTATTGTGTCCATCTTTGCATGAAATACTCCATTGGTATCTCTAATTTTCTTGAAAATATCTCTAGTCTTTTCCATTCTATTTTTTCCCTCTATTTCTTTGAACTGATCCCTTAGGAAGGCTTTCTTATCTCTCCTTGCTGTTCTTTGGAACTCTGCATTCAGATGGATATATGTTTCCTTTTCTCCTTTGCCTTTCTCTTCTTTTCTCAAAAACCATAACTGAAAAATGGATCATAAACAGTCAGACACAACTGAGCGACTGAAAAACAACAATGAAAAGATCACAAGTGTTCCCTCAAGTGTGTGCCTGCTAAGTCACTTCAGTTGTGTCTCACTCTGTGCGACCCTTCGGAGTATATCTTGCCAGGCTCCTCTATCCAAGAGGATTCTCAAGGCAAGAATACTGGAGTGGTAATACTGGAGTTGGGATCTTCCCAACCCAGGGATTGAATCCGAGTCTATGTTTCCGGCATTGGCAGAAGTATTCTTTACTACTAGCACCACCTGGGAAGGCCATCACCTCTAACCCCCTTTTATTTCTCAGCTTCAGTTTTCCAGAATAAAAGTGAGGACTTTGTGGATCTTCTCTTTGTGTGCACTTTCCTCTTGCTTGCCTTTGGTTTTTCATTGAGTACTTTTTCATGATCTGTTGGACATTTCTTTATTTTCTTTAGGAAAATGTCAGTTCAGGCCTCTGTCCATTTTCTAATTGGGTTGTGTTTTTGTTGTTCTGATGTTGAGTTGTATATATTCTTTTTGTATTTTGGATGTTAAACCCTTATTGGATGTATTGTTTGCAAATATCTCCTTCCATTCACTAAGTGGCCTAATAAGGTTGTTGATAGTTTCCCCTCACTGTGTAAAAGCTTTTTAGTTTGATGTAGTCCCATTTGTTTATTTTTGGTTTTGTTTCCCTTGCCTGAAGAGACATATAAAACAAATGTTTCTAAGACCAATGTCAAAGAATTTACTGTCTACATTTCCTTCTAGGAGTTTTATAGCCTTAGCTCTCACATGTAAGACTTTAATCCATTTTGAATTTATTTCTGTACATGGTGTGAGACAGTAGCACAGTTTGATGCTTTCTCATGAAGCTGTCTAGTTTTTCCAACACTATTTTTGAAGAGGGCTATCTTTTCTCCATCGCATTTTCTTGCCTCCGATTAACTGACCATATGTATATGAATTTATTTCAGGCTCTCTATTCAGTTCCATTGATCTATGTGTCTGTTTTCGTGCTGGCACTATACTGTTTTGATTACTGTAGCCTTGTAGTATATTTAAAAATCAGGGCGCATTATACCTCCAGATTTGTTATTCTTCCTCAACATTGTTTTGGCTACTCAGGGTCTTTTATGTTTCCATACAAATTTTAGAATTATTTGTTTTAGTTTTATGAGAAATGCCATTGGTATATTTGATAGAGATTGCATTGAATCTGTAGATTACCACAATCCCAGAGGTCTCTTAAACTATTCTCATTAAAAAAAATTCTTTTTCCTTTTTTCTGTTCAGCTGGGGCAATTTCCACTACCCTATTTTCTAGTTCAGCGATTGTCAAATCCATTCCTTTGTATCATCTAATCTACTGTCTAGTCCTTCTAGTGTATTATTTATTTGTTATTGTGTTCCTTTGCTGTTTAGTTCTTCTTTATATTTTTTAACTTTTTGCTAATCTTTTCACTGAGTTCATGCATTCTTGATTTATGATTATAAAGATCAATGTTCATCCATTAAGCATATTTATAATCATTCCCTTGGACTTCTTATTGGGTGTATTGCTTATCTTCATTTAGTTCTTCTGAAGTATTGTTTCTTTGTTTTAAACACATTCCTGTCTCTCCTCATTTTACCTGATTTTCTGTGTTCATTTCTCCTGATCTTAGAGAAATGGACTCATGTTGGAGAGGTTTTATGGGGCCCAAAAGCTCACTCCGTTCTGTTTACTAAAGGTGTCCCCTATGCTCCAGAGGTGCCCCCTTTACGCGGGCTGTGTGGCCCTCTTCTCTTATGGTGGGGCCAACTACTATGGGCACAATGGTAAGCAGTGCCAACCTTAAGCCTATCTGGCTGCCAGTGCACTGCCTTATGTGGTAGCTGCTTCCTTGCTGGTGGGCAGGGCTGGGTCTTTGCACAGCTGACATCTTGAACCAAGGGCTCTGAGGACTGACAGTGACTCACTGGTGGATGCATAAGCTTCTGGCACTAACAGGCTAGAGGAAGGACTCCAAAATGGTGCTTGCCAGCATCAGCATCCATGTGGTGGAATATACTCCCCCAAAATGCTCTCACCAGCATCACTGTCCCCAGGGCAAATCCCAGTTGCCTCTTGCCTCTCTGAAAGCTTCTCCAAGATTAGCAAATGTGTCTGGTAGGATCCTTTCAAATTACTGCCTTTGTGTAGGAACTTGGAGCCTGTGAGATTTTGTGTTCACCCTTTAAGAGCAGAGTCTCTATTTCCCTACAGTCCTCTGGCACTTCCCTATGCACGCCCTCCTGGCTTTCAATGGCAGATGTTTTGGGGTGTCATGTTCTCAGGTCAGGACTCCTGGGCTGGGGAGCTCAATGTGGGACTTGGACCTCTTGTTCCTTATAGAGAACTCCGCAGTTGTGATTATCTTCCCATTTATGAGTGATATCTATCTACCAGGGTATGTGTGTATTAACACGAGTATATCCCTCTACCTGTCTCACTGTGGTTCCTTCTTTATATGTTTAGCTGTGGAAACGCTTTTCTGTTGTTTTCAGGTTGTTCTCATAGGAAATTGCTCCGTAAATACTTGTCATTTTTGTGTGCCCATGGGAGGATGTCAGCTCAGGGTCTTTCTACTCCATCATCTTTGCCACCAACCTAGAGGGCTCTTCCACCTGGCTGCTCTACACCATTCTTCCTTAATGTTGGCATTTCCCAACATTCTTACCATCTTTCTTCAATACTCTCAAACAAACTCTCCCATATTATTCTCACTAATGTCAATGGTTGGCAGTCCACTTCTATATTCATAGGAACTGGGAGAAGAAACACATGGGACAAAGCTGAAAATCTGGGCAATAAAATAGTTATAGACCCTAATTAGAATGGTACAAGTACTTAAAGTTCAGTTCAGTTGCTCGGTCATGTCCAGCTTTTTGCAACTCCATGAACTGCAGTATGCCAGGCCTCCCTGTCCATCACCAACTCCCTGAGTACACCCAAACCCATGTCCACTGTGTCAGTGATGCCATCCAATCATCTCATCCTCTGTCATCCCCTTCTCCTCCTGCCCTCAATCTTTCCCAGCATTGGGGTCTTTTCAAATGAATCAGCTCTCCACATCAGGTGGCCAAAGTATTAGAGTTTCCGCTTCAGCATCAGTCCCTCCAATGAACACCCAGGACTGGTCTCCTTTAGGATGGACTGGTTGGATCTCCTTGCAGTCCAAGGGACTCTCAAGACTCTTCTCCAACACCACAGTTCAAAAGCATCAATTATTTGGTGCTCAGCTTTCTTTACAGTCCAACTCTCACATACATACATGACTACCGGAAAAACCATAGCCTTGACTAGATGGACCTTTGTTAGCAAAGTAATGTCTCTGCTTTTTAATATGCTACCTAGGTTGGTCATAACTTTCCTTCCAAGGAGCAAGCATCTTTTAATTTCATGGCTGCAATCACCAATTGTAGTGATTTTGGAGGCCAGAAAAATAAAGTCAGCCACTGTTCCCCCATCTGTTTGCCATGAAGTGATAGGACCGGATGCCATGATCTCAGTTTTCTGAATGTTGAGCTTTCAGCTAACTTTTTCACTCCCCTCTTTCACTTTCATCAAGAGGCTTTTTAGTTCTTCTTCACTTTCTGCCATAAGGGTGGTGTCATCTGCATATCTGAGGTTATTGATATTTCTCCCAAAAATCTTGATTCCAGCTTGTGCTTCTTCCAGTCCAGCATTTCTCATGATGTACTCTGCATAGAAGTTAAATAAGCAGGGTGACAATATACAGCCTTGATGTACTCCCTTTCCTATTTGGAACCAGTCTGTTGTTCCATGTCCAGTTCTCACTGTTGCTTCCTGACCTATATACAGGTTTCTCAAGAGGCAGGTCAGGTGGTCTGGTATTCCCATCTCTTGAAGAATTTTCCACAGTTTCTTGTGATCCACACAGTCAAAGGCTTTGGCATAGTCAATAAAGATGTTTTTCTGGAACTCTCTTGCTTTTTCCATGATCCAGTTGACGTTGGCAATTTGATCTATGGTTCCTCTGCCTTTTCTAAATCCAGCTTGAACATCTGGAAGTTCACGGTTCACGTACTGCTGAAACCCGGCTTGGAGAATTTTGAGCATTACTTTATTAGCGTGTGAGATGAGTGCAATTGTGCGGTAGTTTGAGCATTCTTTGGCATTGCCTTTCTTTGGGACTGGAATGAAAACGGACCTTTTCCAGTCCTGTGGCCACTGCTGAGTTTTCCAAATTTGCTGACATATTGAGTGCAGCACTTTCACAGCATCATCTTTTAGGATTTGAAATAGTTCAACTGGAATTCCATTCCTCCACTAGCTTTGTTCATACTGATGCTTCCTAAGGCCCACTTGACTTCACATTCCAGGATGTCTGGCTCTAGGTTGAGTGGGAATGATCACACCTTCATGATTATCTACATCATGAAGATCTTTTTTGTACAGTTCTTTGTATTCTTCCTAATATCTTGTGCTTAAAACTTCAAGACAAAATTTTAACTTAAAATTTTAAAAGTTTTTAATATTACAGATGAGGTGAAAGTCTGCCCAGGCCATCACCCCCATTCCTTGTCTCCTATCTCTTGCCCCAGAAGTAACCATTGCTAAAAATACACTGTGAGTTTATTTAAACATAAATGGTATAGTAGTAAACATGTTATGCTGGAACTTGCATTTTTCAATCATGAGAATGTTTTCAGATTTTCCTATGTTAGGACATGTAGTTCTTCCCCAAGAAATAGCATTTAATTACTAACTCAGAATATATAAGAAGTCACAACCCACTCCATTATTCTTGCCTGGAAAACTCCATGGACAAAGTAGCCTGGAGGGCTACAGTCCTTGGGGTTGCAAAGAGTTGGGTACGACTTACCAACTAAGTATGATGTAAAAGAAGTCACGCCTAGGACATCTTAAAGAGGGTGAACTTTGGTGTGCGTCTGTGTGAAGTTTGTTAAAGTGATAATTCACCGTCTTTCTGAATTTTAAACATACTGAGTATTCCCTGTGAATTTGAGGGTGGCTGTTTTAGACTACGTTATATGTAAACAATGGTCCTAGCATAGCACATACAAATTGATGATAGTGAGAGCCAGCACTTAATCTTGAACACCTGAAGAGAATGACTGACTTACTGAGTCAAAAAACCTTATATGCTACCTCTCCTTGTTCTCTGATGGTTGGATTCCTCACACAGACGTTATCAACATAGAATGCTCAATTACAAATTTGACTACCATGAATGGGTAGTTGAAATTGGGTATCTTTTCCTTAGGGACTAAGATGATATCTAACAATAAATTTTGTGAAAATTTCTATATCTGTGGTTGGTTATGAGGATTCAGAGGCAAGG
Organism: Capra hircus; assembly: GCF_001704415.2. Lineage (NCBI taxonomy): Eukaryota > Metazoa > Chordata > Mammalia > Artiodactyla > Bovidae > Capra > Capra hircus. The sequence goes on along the minus strand of NC_030818.1, from coordinate 40,518,316 downwards.
AAACAACAGTGTGGCTATTAACTGCACAGTTCACTATATCGATGGTAGGAGTGAGTGTAATAAAGATGGCTTGTCTGGACAAGTAATTTCTGTTCATGGAAGACTCAACTGATATTTAGGAAGTTTCCAGAAGTTTATAAGCCCAGAAAGTCCTTTGTGAATACATGATAACAGGAAACCAAAGATATTTAGGTATCAACAGATATATAATAATAAATTAATAAATAAAATCAATGCAAAGAAATAGAGGAAAACAACAGAATGGGAAAGCCTAGAGATCTCGTCAAGAAAATTAGAGATACCAAGGGAACATTTCACGGAAAGATGGGCTCGATAAAGGACAGAAATGGTATTGACCTAACAGAAGCAGAAGATATTAAGAAGAGATGGCAGAATACACAGAAGAACTGTACAAAAAAGATCTTTACGACTCAGATAATCACGATGGTGTGATCACTCACCAGGCTTCCCCATCCCTGGGATTCTCCAGGCAAGAACCCTGGAGTGGGTCACCATTTCCTCCTCCAATGAGTGAAAGTGAAGTCTCTCAATCATGTCTGACTCCTAGTGATCCCATGGACTGCAGCCTACCAGGCTCCTCTGTCCATGGGATTTTCCAGGCAAGTGTACTGGAGCAGAGTGCCATTGCCTTCTCCAGCCTATAGGACTACTGGATATTAATTAACATTTTAGTAAATAGTTAATGAACACCAACAATATACCAAGAAATATACCAAGTGATTAGGGAAAGCAATAATTTTCATCAATAAAAGGTTTCCAAAAAGAGGTAGCAGTTGAAAAAGCCTTCCATGGGGAACAGCGTTGTGGGGGTGGTAGAGAAGTTTGAAATACTGGAAACAGCAAATTAAAAAAATATATTTATTTACTTATTTGGCTGCTCTGGGTCTTAGCTGAAGCATGTGGGATCTAGTTCCCTGACCAGAAATCCGGATCGAACCTAACCCTAACCCTGCATTGGGAGGGAAGAGTCTCAGCCACTGGACCACCAGGGAAATCCTTGGTAACAGCAAGCGTTTTAACTAATAAGTTATAAGTCCTTGAAGCCATTGTCTATACGTGCTAATTATCCTACTGTTTTAACGACCTTCACTTTATGCCCCTCACAAAACTTGTAGCCTGTCATCTTTCATAAACGAACTGCATAACTTGAGTGGAGGCATGCCATGCCTCTGGGGAGATTCTCTAACTTTAGCCTGTGCAACATAGTACCTCCAGGGCTTGGAACACAGATGATTGGGCGTCTCTCTCAGAGTTTGGGATTCCCTAGGTCTGAGACAGACGGGTGAGAATTTGCCTTTCTGTAAAGGTGATGTAAAATTTCCCACATGATGCTAATGGATCCAGGATCTTTGGAAAGCCACTGCTTTAGAGTAATTTATATTTACATTGCTAACATTCTTGTTTTTCTCTAAGCATCCAGAAAACTTATAGTTTTTGTCAAACTAAGTATCTTGAAAAAGTCTCATCCGATTTTGAGGGCAATCAAAACGTTTGTGTGTGAATCTTACTCATTTTTGCATAACCTGTAGCCTATTACAATGACATTTAGCAAATACAAGGGTTCAAAAATACAATATTGAATACTGAATTGACTGAATATTGATTGAATTGATTGCAATATTGAATACTGCATTGAATATTGATTGAAATCAAATGTGCAGTAAATATTAAGTTCCTTAATCACCCCTTAGTAAAAAAAAAAAAAAAAAAAAAAAAGGAATGGATAATTACCATTCCTGAATTAGAAATATGTATACCAGTATCCTTGCCTGGAGAATCCCACGTACAGAAAAGTCTGGCTGGCCACAGTCCATAGGGTCACATAATCTTTGTGTTGGTCCTACTTAAGTGACACGACTTAAGTGACTTAGCACGGCACATAGAAGGGTTGTTAAAGAAATATTAAATTCGGCTCCTCAAGTCTATTAGCAATTTCCCCTCCTGTTTTGCCTTAGATATTCACAAGTGCAACGCACCAGAAACCTGGTGTTGACTTGAGTCTGGATTAATATAAACATCCAACACGGTTCTCCGGACAATCATAGCTAGTATGATCAGGTTGGGTCAGGTTCAGAAAATAATCTTCCCTCCTGCCTAGCGTTGGGGCCAATGCTGCCTCCTGCTGAGCCCAGGCATCCCGACTACCACCGGACCTTCATTTTCGCCCAGGGAAAGCTCGAGACTTCCCGCCAAACGCGCGGGTGTACGTCTCGGCGCCCCAGGCGCAGGCAAGACTGCGCATGTGCGGGACCAGCGGCCGCCAATACCCCAACGGTGCCGCGGGCCGCGCGCTATGGCGGAGACGGAAGCGACCCTGCTGCGCCAGTTTCCGCTCTTTCTGCCCCAGAACCGGGCGAAAACCGTGTATGAAGGCTTCATTTCGGCTCAGGTATTCGCCCGGCTGATGCTCTTTCGCTCGGAGAGCTTTCCTTTGGCGGTGCAGCCTGGGCCGTGGAAGTCTGTGACCCGAAGGATTGGGGGAATCGGACTTGCGGTTTTTGAGAAGGGTGGCCCGCGAGGGCTCCTCGGAGAGTAGAAGTTTGAGAATTGTGGGCTGTTGCTGGAAACCCGTTCCTCGCCGCCGTTTGCACGCCTGGGCCGGGGTAACCGCCTACGGGAGACGCCAGGAGGTCCGCGCGCGCGGGGAGAGTGGGGCGGCGGGGGCGGGGGGGAAACCGGCTGCGGGCCACGCCCCCTCGTCCCCGCCCCTCTCTGCCTGGCTCCTACGTTAGCGTCGGTCGCACGTTTCAAGTTTTGAAAAAATTGGTCAGTTTTTGCTTGCCGCGATACTTAACATTCGCCCAGCCCCGGGAAGGTTGGAGGCCATTCAGAGGGTTGTCTGTGGTCGCTATTATATTGGTATTTCCCGAAGAAAGACCATTTTTGAGGAGAATCTCATTTTGGCTCTCTGCCAAATCCAGAGTACCAGAGCACATCCAGTTGCGGTATTTTGTAGGAACTCATGACAACCGAATTATCTTTGCCGATTCCAGGTGGCCTCTCTTGTGGAGTTTATTACACATAGTAAACACGTGTAGGGCTTTGAAGTTACAAAGCGCTTTCCAACTACAATATCTCGCCTAATCCTCAGTCTTTTGAAGCAGAAAAAAAAAAAATCTCATTTTATTGTTGAGTAAATCACGGCATGGGGAATTGAAGGGGATTAAGTTACTTGTCCTTGATCGCAATAGACTCCTTTAAACTCAGTATATCTAATGCCACTCGTAGGGTTTCCTCCTCTACCAAGCTACCTTAGGTTAGAATTCTGAGTATAGACTTTGCTTTCTGGACAAATTCGCCCTCTCCCCAACTAGCGCACATACTTTTTGAGGATAGGGGCCATGTTTTAGCAATTACCACATGGTTTGAAGTTTCCTCAAAACACAATCAAGAATATTGAGTGAATTATTTAAATTCACATGCTAAATGAAAATTTTACCTATTCCTAAAAATATTAGGTGTAGAACTAATCCTAAATAACACGGATTAAGAAAAGATTATAGACCACACACTTGAACTTCATTTGTTTTCAAATTCATTGTGACCATCACAGAAAGTAGATTTCATCACGAAAGGTTAAATTTCATTGTTACTTCTGAGATAAAGTTAATCCACCTTTTCCTCCCCCAGTTGGAAGTATTGGTCTTGAGTTACCGAGTTGAAAACTTTCACAACATTTAGAAAAGTTGAAGAGATATTGCTTGTATCTGCTGAAGCTTCTTAGAAAACATGTAGCCATCAGTAGTCAGATAAGATGAAATTTCATAGAATCCTTGCTTATAGCTACAATTTTCATTTTACTTGGCTTAAGCAGCTGTTGAAATCCTAACCTGAAGATCTTATTTAACATTTGTTTTGGTGGAGCTCGGTTTTTCTAAAAATGTTTGTCTTGTATATAATTTCAAATTTACAGAAACATAGCAAGGATGTAGGAAAAATTTGTGTATACATTTGAGGAGATTCACTATTTTCTATTTGTCTCATTTGATTTATTCTGATGTCTATGTGGCTGGGTGTGTACACACATTATTTCCCTGAACAGTTTGAGATTAAGTTGCAGACACAGTGCTCCTTTATTCCTGAATACTTAAGTGTGTATTTCATGACAACAAGGACACACCCATAACATAGCCTCAGTACCATTATCAAAATGAGGAAATTTAATCATCATATAATACCATTATCTAATCTGAAGTCCAAATTCAGATTTTTTTTTTAAAATGTTGCCAGTTACGTTTTTTATACCCCTTCCAGCCCCTAACCATCTGATGTAAAATGTCACATTACATTGGTTGTCCTGGCTCTTTAATCTGGAGTAGTTCCTTGGTCTTCCTCTGTTTTTCATAAACTTGACATTTTTGGGGTACAGGCTGGTCATTAGGTAGAATGTCCCTCAATTTAGATTTGACTCCTTCCTCATCCTTAAGTTCAGGTTATGCAGTTCTGACACATATGCCACGGAAAGAATATCATGTCCTTTTTAGGGCATGGGATGTCAGCAGGTCTCATTATTGATCATGTTATCTCTGATCACAGGTTTAAGGTGGCATCTGCCAGATTTTCCTCTTATAATTATTAAGGACTTAGAGGAAGCTACTTTGAGACATCAAACTCTTTTTCCTCCCCACCACCTCCATTGTAGCAGCCATTGACTCTTGTTCCAGTCAGTTAATTGATGTTTCCCAATGATGATTTTCTTTGTTCTGTATTTATTAATTGTCATTCTGTGATAGAGTGACTTTCCCTTTGCCATTTATTTATATCAGGCTTATGGATTTTAAAAGTAATTTACCTAATGGATTATAATCCTTTCTTTCCTATTTGATGTTTAAATTATCCCAAATTTGGCCAGTGAGACAATATTTTTCTTGATGTGTTTTTAACAATCAGCAATTTTCCCTCATTACCGTTTTAAAGGTATCCTGTAGATGCTGACATGTATGTTTTATTTTTTAGAACTTAATTTTAATTTGTAGTTTCCCTGCACTCGGGAGTTATTTAATAGAAGATCTAAAATTTTTCTCATGGAATGTCTTTTTTCATTTTAATTTGCTATTTCTGGTTTTATTGCACTGTGAATAAACAGTGATGTTTTTAAAAATAAAATTTTATTTATTTGTGGGTGATCTGTGTGTGAGTAAAAGGTATTTTCCCTGTTATCAGATTCTTTATCTTCCCTTAAGTAAGCTTTGGTAGTTTGTTTCCTTTGAGAATTTTCATCTAGATTTTTGAATTTATTGGTTTAAAAGTTTATGATATTCTCTTATTATCCTTTTAATGGCTTTGGGATCTGTAATGATGCTCCCTATTTTGGTTGCCTTTTGCTGTATATGACTGTTCCACACCTTAGTGCCTTAAAACAACAGACATTGAATTATCTCACCTTTTCTGTGGATCAGGAATTTGGATGTGACTCAGCTGGATGACAGAAGAGGCGATGGCACCCCACTCCAGTACTCTTGCCTGGAAAATCCCATGGACAGAGGAGCTTGGTGGGCTGCAGTCCATGGGGTCACGATGAGTCAGACACGACTGAGCTACTTCACTTTCGCTTTTCACTTTCATGCATTGGAGAAGGCAATGGCAACCCACTCCAGTGTTCTTGCCTGGAGAATCCCAGGGACGGGGGAGCCTGGTGGTCTGCCGTCTATGGGGTCGTGCAGAGTTGGACACGACTGAAGTGACTTAGCAGCAGCAGCAACAGCAGCTGGATGATCTTGGATCAGTGTTTCTCCTGAGATAGCAGTGAAGATTTTGGCCAGGATGTCTGTTATCTACAGACTTGACTAGAGCAAGAAAATTTTGCTGCCAAGATTGCTTATTCACACAGCTATAGATTCAGTTCAGTTCAGTCGCGTCTGACTCTTTGCGACTCCATGAATTGCAGCACGCCAGACCTCCCTGTCCATCAAGAACTCCCGGAGTTCACCCAGACTCATTTCCACTGAGTCAGTGATGCCATCCAGCCATCTCATCCTCTGTTGTCCCCTTCTCCTGCCCCCAATCCCTCCCAGCATCAGAGTCTTTTCCAATGAGTCAACTCTTCGCATCAGGTGGCCAAAATATTGGAGTTTCAGCTTTAGCATCAGTCCTTCCAAAGAACACCGAGGACTGATCTCCTTTGGAATGGACTGGTTGGATCTCCTTGCAGTCCAAGGGACTCTCAAGAGTCTTCTCCAACATCACAGTTCAAACGCGTCAATTCTTTGGCGCTCAGCTTTCTTCACAGTCCAACTCTCACATCCATACATGACCACTGGAAAAACCGTAGCCTTGACTAGCTATATATAAGAGGACTCGATTTTTTACTGCTATTGATAGAGGCCTCAGTTCCTCACCATGTGGACCTCTCATAGTGTTGTTTGACTGTCATCGCAACAGGGCAGCTGTCTTCCCTCTGAGTGACTGATAAAACAGAGAAGTTAAGCAGAAAGCTGCACCGTGCTTTTCCTCTCCCAGCCTCTAAAGTTATACATTTGCTTCTGTTTTATTCTGTTTGTTAGAAGCAAGTTCTCAAATCTGATTCATATTAAAAGGAGATGAGGCACCAATGCTTTAAGGTAGAATTGGCAAAGAAATTATGAATACAATCTCATGTCCATTCCTGATATTGGTATTTTGTGTGTGTCTCTCTTCTTTTTCCTGATGGATTTGGATAGGGACCTGTAAGTCTTACTGATCTCTACAGAGAATCAACTTTGATTTTTTATTATTCTCTGGTATTTTCTGTTTCTGTTTCATTGATTCCTGATCTTAAATTTCCTAATTTGTTTAGGTGGAAGATTAGGTCTTTGATAATGAGACATTTTTCTTTTATAGTGTAGATAAACAATATTATTTATATAATAAGAATTCTGTTAAATTTATTGGATCTCACTTTATAGTGTAGAATATGGTTTATTTTGGTAAATGTTCTGTGTATACTTGGAAAGAATGTATATTATGCTGCTGTTGGGTAGAGTGTTCTATAAATGTCAGGTCAGATTGGTTCATAACGCTATTCAAGTTTTGTATATCCTCACTGAGTTTCTGTAGTTGCTCAGTTAATGAAAGGGGGTATTGAAATTTCCAACTACATTCAGTTTGTTTAGTCGCTCAGTCTTGTCTGACTCTTTGCAACCCATGAAGCGCAGCACGCCAGGCCTCCCTGTCCATCAACAACCCCCGGAGTTTACCCAAACTCATAACCATTGAGTTGGTGATGCCATCCAACCATCTCATCCTCTGTCATCCCCTTCTTCTGCCCTCAATCTTTCCCAGCATCAGGGTCTTTTCAAATAACTCAACTCTTCACATAAGGTGGCCAAACGAGTTTAAGTTTCAACATCAGTCCTTCCAATGAATACCCAGAACTGATCTCCTTTAGGATGGACTGGTTGGATCTCCTTGCAGTCCAAGGGACTCTCAAGAGTCTTCTCCAACACCACAATTCAAAAGCATCAATTCTTTGGCCCTCAGTTTTCTTTATAGTGCAACTCTGAAATCCATACATGACTACTGGAAAAACCATAACCTTGGCTAGACGGACCTTTGTTGACAAAGTGATGTCTCTGCTTTTTAATACGCTGTCTAGGTTGGTCGTAACTTTGCTTCCAAGAAGTAAGCATCTTTTAATTTCATGGCTGCAATGACCATCTGCAGTGATTTTGGAGCCCCCCAAAATAAAGTCTGACAGTGTTTCCACTGTTTCCCCATCTATTTGCCATGAGGTGATGGCACTGGATGCGCTAATCTTACTTTTCTGGATGTTGAGCTTTCAGCCAACTTTTTCACTCTCCTCTTTACTTGCATCAAGAGGCTCTTTAGTTCTTCTTCACTTTCTGCCATAAGGGTGGTGTCATCTGCATATCTGAGGTTATTGATATTTCTTCCGGCAATCTTGATTCCAGTTTGTGCTTCCTCCAGCCCAGCATTTCTCATGATGTACTCTGCATATAAATAAACAGAGTGACAATATATAGCCTTGACTTACTCCTTTTCCTGTTTGGAACCAGTCTGTTGTTCCATGTTCATTTCTAGCTATTGCTTCTTGACCTGCATTTGGATTTCTCAAGAGGCAGGTCAGGTGGTCTGGTATTCTCATCTCTTTCAGAATTTTCCACAGTTTCTTGTGATCCACACAGTCAAAGCCTTTGGCATAGTCAGTAAAGCAGAAAAAGATATTTTTCTGGAACTCTCGTGCTTTTTCCATGATCCAGCAGATGTTGGCAATTTGATCTCTGGTTCTTGTGCCTTCTCTGAAACCAGCTTGAACATCTGGAACTTCATAGTTCACGTATTGCTGACGCCTGGCTTGGAGAATTTAGAGCATTGCTTTACTAGCGTGTGAAATGAGTGCAATTGTGTGGTAGTTTGAGCATTCTTTGGCATTGCTCTTTGGGGTTAGAATAAAAACTGACCTTTTCCAGTCCTGTGGCCACTGCTGAGTTTTCCAAATTTGTTGGCATATTGACTGCAGCCCTTTCACAGAGTCATCTTTTAGGATTTGAAATAGCTCAACTGGAATTCCATCACCTCCACTAGCTTTGTTTGTAGAGATGCTTCCTAAGGCCCACTTGACTTCACATTCCGGGATGTCTGGCTCTAGGTGAATGATCACACTATCGTGATTATCTGGGTCATGAGAATCTTTTTTGTATAGTTCTTTCTGTGTATTCTTGCCACCTCCTCTTGGTATCTTCTGCTTCTGTTAGGTCCATACCATTTCTGTCCTTTATTGAGCCCATTTTTGCATGAAATATTCCCTTGGTATCTCTAATTTTCTTGAAGAGATCTGTAGTCTTTCCCATTCTATTGTTTTCCTCTATTTCTTTGCATTGATTGCTGAGGAAGGCTTTCTTATCTCTCTTTGCTATTCTTTGGAACTCTGCATTCAAATGGGTATATCTTTCCTTTTCTCCTTTGCTTTTTGCTTCTCTTCTTTTCACAGGTATTTGTAAGGCCTCCTCAGACAGCCATTTTGCTTTTTTGCATTTCTTTTCCTTGGGGATGGTCTTGATCCCTGTCTCCTGTACAGTGTCAGGAACCTCTGTCCATAGTTCATCAGGCACTCTGTCTATCAGATCTAGTCCCTTAAATGTATTTCTCACTTCCTGTTAGGGATTTGATTTAGGTCATACCTGATGTTCTAGTTGTTTTCCCTACTTTCTTCAATTTAAGTCTGAATTTGGCAATAAGCAGTTCATGATCTGAGCCACAGTCAGCTCCCGGTCTTGTTTTTGGTGACTGTGTAGAGCTTCTGCATCTTTGGCTACAAAGAATCTAATCAGTCTGATTTCCGTATTGGCTATCTGGTGATGTCCACGTGTAGAGTCTTCTTTTGTGTTGTCCTTCCAATGAATATTTAGAACTGTTTTCTTTTAGAATGGACTGGTTGGATCTCCTTGCAGTCTAAGAGACTCTCAAGAGTCTTCTCCAACACCACAGTTCAAAAGCATCAATTCTTCAGTGCGCAGCTTTCTTTATAGTCCAGCTCTCACATTCACACATGACTACTGGAAAAACCAGAGCTTTGACTAGATGGACCTTTGTCGGCAAGGTAATGTCTCTGCTTTTTAATATGCTGTCTAGGTTTGTCATAGCTTTTCTTCCAAGGAGCAAGTGTCTTTTAATTTCATGGCTGCAGTTACCAAGTGCAGTGCTTTTGGAGCCCCCCAAAATAAAATCTCTCACTGTTTCCATTGTTTCCCCATTTATTTGCCATGAAGGCTTCTCTGAGCTGTGATAATTTTTTAGACCTTCCTTGTTTTTGATGACTCTGACTCCTTTATGATTATGAAATGACCCTTTTAATTGAGGAATTCTAGTCAAGTTTATTGTAGGACACTGCTCTACTAGGATTTGCCTTTTTTCTTGTGATTAGGCTTTATGGGTTTTTGAGAGAAACATCACAAAGTTTAGATACCATTTCATCACATCATATTAAGGGTACATATTATCAACATGATTTATGACTGTTGATGTTGACTTTGATCACTTGGCTGAAGTTGTGTTTGTAGGTTTCCCTACTGGGATGTCGCTTTTTTTCCCACCCCTTTCTATACTGTATTCTTTGGCAGGAAGTCACTATGAGCAGCCCTTATTAAGAAGTGGGGAATTATTCTGCCTCCCTTTTGAAGTGGAGTATCTATATACAGTTAACCCTTGAATAACGCAAAGCTTAAGTGTGCTAAACCTTGTGGGCGTGAAAATCCATCTGTGAAATCAGCCAAGTGCAGATTGTATAGCACTACAGTATGTAGTTATTGTAAAAAAAAAAAAAAATCTATGTATAAGTGGACCTGAACAATTCAAACTCATGTTGTTCAAGAGTCAGTTGTAATTTATCTGGAATTCTTCTGTATGGGAGATTAATTTCTCCATTTCTTAATTCAGTCATTTATATCAGTTTGGACATACAGATATTTTATATTTTGAACTATATGCTAGCACTACGTTATTTGTTGTTCAAGTCATTCCAGCTTTGGCACAATTAATTATGCTTTAAAGAGATTTTAAAAAATAAGAAAAAGGTCTTTTATATTTATCTATACATTTACTGTTTCTGATACTCTTTGTTGTATATCCAGATTTCCATCTTGTTTTATTTTGTGATTATTTTTGTTCAGTCACTCAGTCATGTCCGTGTCTTTGTTACCTGTGGACTCATTTACTTTCTCCCTAAACTTGGTCCTTTAACATTTCTTGTAGTGCATATCTGCTAGTGCTGAATTCTTCAGCTGTTTTATGTCTCAAAAATTGTTTATTTGACCTTTTGAAAGATACTTTCACTGGGTATAAAGTTCTAGGTTGACTTCTTGTTTTAGTGCTTTAGCAGCTTTGTTTCATTGTCTTGTTTTATTATGTATGAGAAATCTCTACTTTTTATCTTTATCTTTGATCCTCTGTAAGTATATTGTTTTTCTTTGACTGTTAATGTTTTTCTCACTGGTGTCTGTCAATTTGATTGTGATGTTCCTTGAGGTAGTTGCCTTCATGTTTTTCCTTCATAGGGTTTATTGTGCTTTTTGGATCTGTATTTTCATTTAATTTGGAAAAACTTCAGCCATTATTTCTTCAAAAAGTTTTTTGCTCCTTCCTGCTTCCTATGTTGGGGACTCCAAATACATGTGTATTAAGTCACTTTAAGTTGTTCCATAATTCATTGATTTTTTTTTTCCATTTTCCAGTCAGTTTCTCTGCTTTCTTTGGATGTTCTACTTCTGTGTTTTCAGGTACACAAATATATTTTTTTCAGTGTTTAATCTGCTGTTAATAACTGTATTGTAACATATTTTTCATCTCAAACATTGTATTTTTCATCTCTTCAACTAGGGTCTTTGTGTTTTTTTGTGTCTGTTTAGCATACTGATGCTTTTCTCTACCTTCCTGAACATAACTGCTTAAGTGTAGGAGGGGAAGCTCTATCATCTGCCATTTTATATTTGTTTCTCTTGATTTTTCTCTTTTTAATCTTAGTTTCTTACTTCTTTGCATACCTGGTATTTTGATTGGTTGACGTACATTGTGCATTCCACTGGCTGTATGAAATTTTTTGTTCTCTTAAATATTCTTGATTTCAAAGAACCAACTCATTGTAAAAGAACTTGAGGCTGGAAAAGACTGAGAGCAGGAGGAGACAGGGGCAACAAGTAGAGATAGTTGGATGGCATCACCGACTCAATGGACATGAGTTTGAGCAAATTGTGGAAGATGGTGAAAGACAGGGAAGCCTGGAATATTGTAGTTCATGGGGTTGCAAGGAGTTGGACACAACTGAGTGACTGAATGACAACCATTAAATTACTTGGAAACAGCAAATCTTTCCAAGGTTTACTTTTAAGCTTTGTTGAGCTGAAACAGAACAGACTTGAGCCTAGAGATTTGGTTATACCATTGAGACAACACTCTGAAGAGTACTGTTTAATAGCTCTTATAGTACAAGGTTTTCCACTCTGGTTGGTTAGAACATGATTTCTTTTAGCCTTGTGTGAGTGCCTTGAGATATTCTCTTATCTCCCCATCTTTAGGTAGTCTCACATCCTGTGGTAATCAGTACTCAGCGGAAGAACCCTTTTTAGGAATTCTCTGAAGTTCTGTAGAATTATTCTCTGTGTAATTTTTCTCCATGTATTTCTCTCCTCTTTTGTACTATACCTTGTAAATTCTACATGCCTTGGCCTCCCCTTACTCATGCCTGTCTTCTCAAATAATGGAATATGTTAAGCTCTATTTGGTTCTTCATCCTTGCCCTGCAGCCTGAAAATTCTCCAGGCTGGGCAATTACAGAGACTTTTCTCCTTTGTTTCCCTTCTTTCAGGGGTCATTGTCCTGTGCTGCCTGTTGTTTGATGTCTAAAAATCATTGTTTCAAGTATTTTGTCCAGTCTTTTAGTTAAAATGGGAAGATAAATCCTTCCCTGTTGTTCCATTATATAAACTAAAGGACGTTCCCTTTCAGTTTCTTAAAGGAATACTGAATTATATATTATTAAGTGAGCATTTTCACTCAGATTATTAAAAGTTTGTTCCACTGTGGCTTTTTAAAGTCTTGTTTTATTTATTATTCTATTTCCGATATGTTATTTGATCTTTTTCTTATTGGGCTTTGGTTTTTTTTTTTGGCTTGTGTTCCACTTCAGTTGCTTTTCTCAAGTGGTCTTTAATTTTTTTCTCATTTGGTCATTTTCTTACCTTTTTGTCTTTTTATGAATTTTTTATTTTATTCTATTCTCTTTTGAATAGCTCTTAATTTATTCTTCCATTTTGATATTATTTTGTCTTTTTTTCCCCTCAGTTTCTGTTATGAGGTTTCAAAATTTCTGAATCTGGGTGCAAATACTCACCAAATAATGTTTAATTCAGTATTGTAATTTGTTTATGCCTTGTGTTTTTTGTTTATGTTGAGGGACTGTCATCACCTGAAATGTCTCCGTTCTTATTTTTTTTTATTTATATAAAAAAAATTGGAGGACAGTTACTTTACAGTATTGTGATGGTTTTTGCCATACATTAGTGTGAATCAGCCATAGGTATATATAATGTCCCCTCCATCCCAAATCCCCCTCCCACCTCTCTCTCCACATTTTGTTTTTGTCTCATAGTAGGTTAGCAGGTCATAGTAGTATGCAGGTCAAGAAGCAACAGTTAGAACTGGACATGGAACAACAGACTGGTTCCAAATAGGAAAAGGATTACATCAAGGCTGTTTATTGTCACCCTGCTTATTTAACTTATATGCAGAGTACATCATGTGAAATGCTGGACTGGATGAGGCACAACCTGGAATTACAGATTGCTGGGAGAAATATCAATAACTTCAGATATGCAGATATGCCACCCTTATGGCAGAAAGCAAAGAAGAACTAAAGAACCTCTTAATGAAAGTGAAAGAGGAGAATGAAAAAGTTGGCTTCAAACTGAGCATTCAGAAAACTAAGATCATGGCATCTGGTCCCATCACTTCATGGCAAATAGATGGGAAAGAGTGGAAACAGTGGCAGACTATATTTTGGGGGGCTCCAAAATCACTGCAGATGGTGATTGCAGCCATGAAATGAAAAGATGCTTGCTCCTTAGAAGAAAAGTTATGACCAACCTAGACAGCATATTAAAAAGTAGAGGCATTACTTGCTGACAAAGGTCCATCTAGTCAAAGCTATGGTTTTTCTAGTAGTCATGTATGGATGTGAGAGTTGGACTATAAACTTTGAGTCAGTGCCGAAGAATTGATGCTTTTGAACTATGGTGTTGGAGAAGATCTTGAGAGTCCCTTGGACTGCAAGGAGATCGAACCAGCCCATCCTAGAGGAAATCATTCCTGAATTTTCATTGGAAGGACTGATGCTGAAGCTGAAATGTCAATACTTTGGCCACCTGATGCAAAGAACTGACTCATTGGAAAAGATCCTGATGCTGGGAAAGATTGAAGGCAGAAGGAGAAGGGGATGACAGAGGATGAAATGGTTGGATGGCATCACTGAGTCAATGGACATGAGTTTGAGCAAGCTCCGGGAATTGGTGATGGGGTAGCAAAGAGTTGGATATGACTGAGCTACTGAACTGAACTGAGCTTAGCATTGATGGACACATTATCTTTGTGTTTGTCAACCGTTGGCTGCAGTAATTTGTTAAATTCCTCAAGAATACCCTCTTTGGATCTACATAGCAAGGAAATGCAAAATAGAAGGAATATATGTATATTTATGGCTGATTCATTTTGCTGTACAGCAGAAACTGATACAGCAGTGTAAAGCAACTATAAGTAAGTAAGTGTAAGTGTACTTGCTCAGTCGTGTTCAACTCTTTGCGACCCCATGGACTGTAGCCCATCAAGCTCCTCTGTCCATGCGATTTTCCAGGCAAGAATACTGGAGTGGGTTGCTATTTCCTTCTCCAGGGGATCTTCCTGACCCAGGGATGGAACCTGGGTCTTATGCATCACAGGCAGATGCTTTACCCTCTGAGCCACCAGGGAAGCAATTATACTCTAATTTAAAAAAGTACTCTCTTCTGTTTGTAAAATGCAGTTTACTTAATGGATGATTTTTTTTTGGTAGTGTTGGAGGAAAAATCCAGCATTTTTAATGTTATGTAAGACCCTCAGTTTCCCATAGTTGCTACTTTTTCCTCCTAACATCGTTTCCAAAGGATAGCCCTTTTACTATCTTCTACTTTTACAGTTCTTATCCAAGATGAGGTCCTTGACTTTTATGTTGCTAATTCTTTATTTTTCACACATAATCTAATCCCCTCTTCTGTTTTCTGTCTTTTTTTTTTTTTTAATTTCCTGAATCCCCTAGCTCTCTCAAAGGACTTGATGTAGGAGCCTCAGGATGGAAGGCACTGGCAAGTGGTTTGTATTTTTCTTCTTACAGGCAGTTTTGAAGTTTATACCATTCTCTTTCTTCTGCCTCTGCCTAAGACGGGATTTTTGTGGTTCTATTTGCTCTTAATTTTGATGTACATATTTTTTGGGAATGGTATGTAGACAGATTCAGATTTAGGCAACTGTTGATACTTTTGTTTGCTGTAAATTTGGAAATTCTTCATGAGAGCAGTTAACATTTTTTTTTCCTATGATTTAACTAAAAAAAGATAATTTTAGACATTTTCTTGAATCAGTATTATGACATGTGACATGGCATTTGACTTTTAAAATGGTTGGATTTTGCAAATAAGAGACTTTGGAATTTTATTATTTTACGTAACACAGTTGAGTAGAGTAGTTTTACTATTTTTCATGTAAATTTTGAGTTCCAGATTGTTCTTACATCTTTGTGTGGGGTGTCTATAAAGTTAGGTTAAGGTTACTACATAATACTTTTTAGTGGTTTAATGAAATAGTGCATTATTGTTACTTGACCTTTTGAAAAGGTCAGTAGTACATTTTGTTTCATTTTTTAAAGGACATTTAAATGTAATGAAAGTCAGAACTGCAATATTACCATGAAAGTAAAGGTTATGGGGTACATTTAATTGTGTTCCTCTATTTTTGAAACTGCTTTGAGGGAGATTCTGATAAAATTCTCGTGGTAATTGTTTTTCAAGAATTTTATTACTCTTTTTCATTTTATACTGTTGGAGTATAAGATTATATTTCTGTTTGTCTTTTTCTGCTTACCTTTGCTTAGATTTCATGTGTATTATGCTATTTAAGGTACAAAGTTTAAGCTGCTTTCCCATTCACTTTCTCAAGAAAGTAAAACAGTATATTTCTCAGAGAACTGTCCTTCTTTCCTTAGAAGGACTTTTAAGTAAAATTTAGTTTTTTCAGATTATAGTTGATGAATATTTAAATTAAAATAAGTAACAGTGTTTCAAGGATTTTATTGAAAAAAAATAAAGTGTGGGAGTCTTTAAGTGTGGGAGAACTAAATATAGTCTGATTTATGAAAATATTTCTCTGATGTCTGTATAGTAAGATTATTTAAATATTTTCACTTTATTAAAATTTGGAAAACTACAAATATGGGGTATATCATGATTTTTTCTTCTATTTTCAAATCAGTTTGAGGGAATTTCTTTTTTCTTGAATTTATTTCCTAAGAAATAACATTTAATTTTCTCCTTTATGTCTGCATAACAATTTGTTAGTATTTCATATTTACGTGAATGACTTTTTCTTTAAAAACAAAATCCTGTCTCAGTGTTTTGATTACCCAATAATCACAAAAGTTTCTGACATATTTTTGAGTTATTTTCCCTTAAATGCACGATTTTGTTGCTTTTATTTTAACAAGAATTTGAATAAAGTTGATACCTTTTAGAAAATACAGGAAAATGTTGCCTTTTTTATGTGATTCTGATTGACTTCTCTTAATCTGAGTGAACCTTTTTAATATTTTCCACAGGGAAGAGATTTCCACCTTAGACTGTTGCTGCCCAAAGATTTACAGCTGAGGAACGCCAGGTGATGTGGTGTTTTGTTGTATACTCTACAGGCATCTTGGTGGGGTGGGCAGTCACATCTGTATAAGCTGATTCTGTTTGTTAGAGTTCTGCTTATTAATTAGTTAGCCAGAAGCATTTCTGAGTTTTACAAATCAGTGTGCTTTTTAAATGATTTTCTGTGATGTTGAAGTGCTCTTCAACAGCAACACAGTCTAGTTTACTTTTTATTTAAAGCAGTAAACAACAAGTGAAAATATTTGGAGAATAGAAATAATTAGAAAACTTTGTTTCCAACTTTTTGACTGATGTTAATTATGTGTATGTTCAGGCGTGGGAAGCCCCACAACATCAGTTCTGCCCTGATAGAAATTAGGTGTCAACATGGGCTATAGGTATTGACAGCCCTTCAAGGAATGTCAAGAGATGAGAATAGAAATTTAGGTAGCACCTAAAATCTAATTTCTGCTCCAAAATTCTTCTGAGGGTAGGAAAGGAAGAAGAATCCAGAGACAGTTACGAGTAGAACTGACAGGATTTTGTGACTGATCAGAAGTGGGAGATAAGAGGGAGACAGGAGTGGAGGATTCTTTGCAAATTCCTAACTCAGATCACTAAGCTAGAGAAGAGGTCACAGATGGAAGAAGTTGAAGGGGAATTGTTTTCAGGCATATCAGATGTGAAGTACGAACAGGAGATTTTAGTAGGTAGTAGTATTTTGGTTGGAGAAGGAAATGGCAACCTACTCCAGTATTCTTGCCTGGAGAATTGCAGGGACGGAGGAGCCTGGTGGGCTGCCGTCTATGGGGTTGCACAGAGTTGGACACAACTAAAGCGACTTAGCAGCAGCAGCAGCAGCAGTGTTTTGGTGGGAAACTTAAGCATGAAGCTTGGAGTGGAGATGTGTGTAGAAGTCACAGTAGGCATGGGATTTGGGGCCATGAATGTGGATAGGTTTTCCTGCATGGATAGAGTGAGAAGAGAAAGTTAGTGACATAATCTGGAGGGCATAACAATATTTAAAGGTGTGGTAAATAAAGAAGACCTTGAAAGAAGACAATGGATTGAGAAGATTTAACAGGAAAACCTGGACAGTTGTTTCTGAAACCAAAAAAAGAGCAGCTTAAAAGTCAGAGTGGTTAACAGTGTTTAGTGTTGCAAAGGGGTCAGGTTCGATCGCAGGTTTCATGTAGTGGTTGAAGTCAGCTTGTATTGGGGTTTTTGGAGTGGGTAGAAAGGAAATGTAAACAGTATAAACTACTTTGAAGAACAGGAGTGGCTAGAGAAGGGTGTGCAGTCAAGGAAGAGTTATAATTACATATTTTCTTAAAAATAAGATTTGCTTAAACAAGTTACAGAGGAAAAAACGCTAGCGGAAAGTAAGGATACCACAGTAAAGGAGTAATTAGTGAATTGATGTGACTGAGTTGGTGGCAGGAGGTGGAAAGTACATTTGAAGATGGGGTTCCCCATGGGCAGTCGAATGAGCTATTCTGCCCTTGTGACAGGAGATAGCAGAGAGGATGTGGGTTAGCAGAGCAGAAAAGGAGAGTCATGATGGTTTGAAAAGACCATGGTTGGGAAAACTCAGACTTTCTACTTCTAGGTAAGTGAAAGCATTTCTAGAAGAGTTACCTAACAGTGTTAAGAATGCAGCTGAGAGTGAGCCAGTAGATAGATGAACATTAATTTATCACTACTTACACAGTTAAAAGTATGTATGTCCTTAATCTGGAATTTAAGGAAGATTAGATTATTATAATGGACACAGGAGCCTATGGGACTACAGTCCACGAAGTCTCAAACAGGCAGACATGACTAAGCCAGCACAAACACAGATTATTATAATGCATTTGGTTTCTCAAATACAAATTCTGTAAATTATGATCAAAACTGTTGGTTTTATTTAACCTACCTTGGAAAAGATCAAGAAAACATTGCTTTGGATATGTTAAAATTTTAAAAAAATGTACTGTTTGTTTGCATGTCATTTGCTGATTGCAGTCATTTATATTTTGAAATAAAGTTAGTACCAACAGTTTGAAGACATGATTTTCAACAGTACTAGCGGTAAAAATTTTATTAACTTGTCAGAATTATGTTTATGTCATTCTTTTCTATGTATGTACATATTAGAGTTAGCATACAAATGTCTTTTCCTTTTAATTCTAAACAATGAACAAACCATTGTGTTCCATTAAAATTTTAGATTACTATGTAGTTGGCAGCTGAAAGCAGTACTTAATGGATATCATCACATAGTACAACAGGTAAGTCCTTTTTTTAAAAGATTTGTTTTAAGTGGGGGTAGTTAGTTAATCTGATCACATGGACCAGAGCCTTATCTAACTCAATGAAACTATGAGCCCTGCTGTGTAGGGCCACCCAAGATGGATGGGTCATGGTGAAGAGTTCTGAAAAAATGTGGTCCACTGGAGAAGGGAATGGCAAACCACTTCAGTATTCTTGCCTTGAGACCCCAATGATCAGTATGAAAAGGCAAAAAGATAGGACACTGAATGATGAACTCCCTAGGTCGGTAGGTGCCCAATATGCTTTTAGATGTCAGTGGAGTAGTAACTCCAGGAAGAATGAAGAGACGGAGTCAAAGCAAAAATACCACTCAGTTGTGGATGTGACTGGTGACAGAAGTAAAGTCTTATACTGTAAAGAGCAATATCAATAGGAACCTGGAATGTTAGGTCCATGAATCAAGGCAAATTGGAAGTGGTCAAATAGGAGATGGCAAGAGTGAACGTCGAAATTTTAGGAATCAGCAAGCTAAAATAGACTGGAATGGGTGAATTTAACTCAGATCATTATATCTACTACTGTGGGCAAGAATTCCATAGAAGAAATGGAGTAGCCATCATAGTCAACAAGAGTCTGAAATGCAGTATTTGTATGCAATCTCAAAAATGACAGAATTAAATCTGTTCATTTCCAAGGCAAACCATTCAATATGGCAGTAATCCAAGTCTATGCCCCGACCAGTAATGCTAAAGAAGCTAAAGTTGAATAGTTCCATGAAAACAAACAAGACCTTCTAGAACTAACAGCCAAAAAGGATGTCCTTTTCATTACAGGGGACTGAAATGCAAAAGTAGGAAGTCAAGAGATACCTGGAGTAACAGGCAAATTTGGCCTTGGAGTACAGAATGAATCAGGGCAAAGGCTAATAGAGTTTTGCCAAGAGAACACACTAGTCATAGCAAACACTCTCTTCCACAAACACAACAGAAGACTCTACACATGGACATCAGCAGATGGTAAATACCAAAAACAGACTGATTATATACTTTGCAGCCAAAGATGGAGAAGCCCTATACAGTCAGCAAAAACAAGACTGGAAGCTATGGCTCAGATGATGAATTCCTTGTTGCCAAATTCAGACTTAAATTGAAGAAAGAAGGGAAAACCTCTAAACCATTCAGGTATGACCTAAATCAGATCCCCAAAAGTTATACAGTGGAAATGAGAAATAGATTCAAGGGATTAGATCTGAAAGACAGAGTGCCTGAAAAACTATGGTGAAGGTTCGTGACATTGTACAGGAGGCAGAGATCAAGACCATCCCCAAGAAAAAGAATTGCAAAAAGGCAAAATGGTTGTCTGAGGAGGCCTTACAAATAGCTGTGAAAAGAAGAGAAGCGAAAGGCAAAGGAGAAAAGGAAATATATACCCATTTGAATGCAGAGTTCCAAAGAATAGCAAGGGGAGATCAGAAAGCCTTCCTCAGTGATCAGTGCAAAGAAATAGAGGAAAACAATAGAATGGGGAAGACCTGAGATCTCTTCAAGAAAATTAGAGATACCAAGGGAACATTTCATGCAAAGATGGGCACAATAAAGGACTGAAATGCTATAGACCTAACAGAAGCAGAAGATATGAAGAAGAGGTGGCAAGAATACACAGAAGAACTATACAAAAAAGATCCTCATGACCAAGATAACCACGATGATGGGATCACTCACCTAGAGCCACACTTCTGGAATGTGAAGTCAAGCAGGCCTTAGGAAGCATCACTACAAACAAAGCTAGTGGAGGTGATGGAATTCCAGGTGAGCTATTTCAAACCCTACAAGATGATGCTGTGAAAGTGCTGCACTCATTATGTCAGCAAATTTGGAAAACTCAGCAGTGGCCACAGGACTGGAAAAGGTCAGTTTTCATTCCAATCCCAAAGAAAGGCAATGCCAAAGAATGTTCAAACTACCTCACAATTGTCCTCATCTCACACGCTAGCAAAGTAAAGCTCAAAATTTGCCAAGCCAGGTTTTAACAGTACATGAACCATGAACATCCAGATGTTCAAGCTGGTTTTAGAAAAGGCAGAGGAACAAGATAATGTTGCCAACATGTGTTGGATCATAGAAAAAGAAAGAGTTCCAGAAAAAGAAAAAGAGTTCCAGAAAAACATCTACTACTTTATTGACTATGCCAAACCTTTTGACTGGATCACAACCTTTTGTGTGGATCGCAACTATGGAAAATTCTGAAAGAGATGGGAATACAAGACCACCTTACCTGCCTCTTGAGAAATCTGTATGCAGGTTAACAAGCAACAGTTAGAACTGGACATGGAACAACAGACTGGTTCCAAATCAGGAAAGGAGTACGTCAAGGCTATATACTGTCACCCTGCTTATTTAACTTCTATGTAAAGTACATCATGAGAGACGCTGGACTGAATGAAGCACAAGCTGGAATCAAGATTTTCAGATATGCCGATGACACCACCCTTATTGCAGAAAATAAAGAACTAATGACCCTCTTGATGAAAGTAATACACACAGTCAAAGGCTTTGGCATAGTCAATAAAGCAAAAGCAGATGTCCTTCAGGAACCCTCTTGCTTTTTCGATGATCCAGTGGATGTTGGCAATTTGATCTCTGGTTCCCCTGCCTTTTCTAAATCCAGCTAAATATCTGGAATTTCACAGTTCATGTACTGTTAAAACCTGGCTTGGCAAATTTTGAGCTTTACTTTGCTAGTGTGTGAGATGAGGACAATTGTGAGGTAGTTTGAACATTCTTTGGCATTGCCTTTCTTTGGGATTGGAATGAAAACTGACCTTTTCCAGTCCTGTGGCCACTGCTGAGTTTTCCAAATTTGCTGACATAATGAGTGCAGCACTTTCACAGCATCATCTTGTAGGGTTTGAAATAGCTCACCTGGAATTCCATCACCTCCACTAGCTTTGTTTGTAGTGATGCTTCCTAAGGCCTGCTTGACTTCACATTCCAGAAGTGTGGCTCTAGGTGAGTGATCCCATCATCGTGGTTATCTTGGTCATGAGGATCTTTTTTGTATAGTTCTTCTGTGTATTCTTGCCACCTCTTCTTCATATCTTCTGCTTCTGTTAGGTCTATAGCATTTCAGTCCTTTATTGTGCCCATCTTTGCATGAAATGTTCCCTTGGTATCTCTAATTTTCCTGAAGAGATCTCAAGTTTTTCCCATTCTATTGTTTTCCTCTATTTCTTCGCATTGATTACTGAGGAAGGCTTTCTGATCTCTCCTTGCTATTCTTTGGAACTCTGCATTCAAATGGGTATATCTTTCCTTTTCTCCTTTGCCTTTCATTTCTTTTCTCAGCTATTTTTAAGGCCTTGCCAGACAACCATTTTGCCAAGCGAGGTTAGGAATTTACTAAATATGCTCTTTTTAAAACCTATTTTGCAAAGTGTTATAACACACTGGTTTAGTTGTTGAATTCTGTAGGTTTTTTCTTTATCAAGCATTTGATGGAACCATATTTTATGTAAAATATTTTCCGTCTAAAATCCTCAGCACATTTCCCGGTAGCATTTGTGTTGAAACTTCATTTCCATGTTTGGAACTTCAGGGCCTTCAAATGCATTCACTCTTCCTGAATAGTGGTGGTACCAAAAGTATCCCAGGACCCTTTTAGGAGTTGTAGGACATCTGTGACAAAAATGTGATTGTAGTTCAAGATTAGCAACAGAAAAGTGGGGTGGAAATCACTTAGGATCAGGCCTGCATATGTAGTAAGAGTAGATGTAAAGGCAGCATAGATGAAATAAAGGCAGGATTTATTTAGTTACTTTAATTTTTTTAAAATTTATAAGTTATACTTTAGACACACTTCACCCACTTTATCCACATCCCTACCCAAATTCAGTTATTCGTAATGTTTAGGTTCCTCTTCCTGAAAATTCTTTTAATGATTAGAGAAACAAGCAAATCAGTTACTGAAGCAATTGAAAATAATGAAATACCTCTTGTATAAAAGTAGATGTAAATAGAGCTGCCTTTCTTTTAATGGTTTATTAATTTGTGTGTTTTTCCTGATCTTCTGTTTTCTCTATCTTAAAGCAGGTTATTATCTATGGTAAATGACAATGACAGTTACTCTCACTTAAAGCAGTACTGAACCACAAAGAAATACAGGAAATTGTTTGATTTGTAGAAAGTAGACTGTCACTGCTGGCAATATAATTACCGCATATTTTTAAGAGAATGTTTACATGATTTCTCTTTGTGTTCTCTCCACCATCCCCTCCTCTTTCACTGAGACTATATTGTATGCTAAAGTTTAAGAAATGAATCTGAGATAGCTAAATAGCTTGAAGAAAAACTCTTAATGAAGACTTAAGATTCATAAGTTTTTCTCCACCAATTCACCAAGAGAGCTCCTAGAAAAAGTCCCAGTTATGTATCTTCCCCCTTGCCCTCCAATACTATAGAACCCAGTATTAGTTTTAGTCTTTGTTTTATTCCAAAGTCCAGGTGAACGTTACTGTTCTTTCCTGGTATCATTTTTAACTTCATTAAATACGAGTCAGGGCTGGAGATGTGGTCAGCAGTCTTTTCTGTGAAGGGCCAGGTAGTAAATTTTACAGGTTTTGGGGACCCTAAGATCTCAGTTATGACTACATAGCTCTGCCCTTGTAGCACAGAGCAGCTTTGACAAGTGGTAAATGAATAGGCGTGGCTGCATTTCATTACAACTCTATAAAAACAGCTATTGGGCTGGATTTAGCCTCTGAGCTGTAGTTTGCACACTTTTGGTATAATTTATTACTTATCACTAGTCAACTACAGGGGAAATATATAGAAGAGGGAAAGTCAAAGATTTGTTCTGCAAACATGTGCCCTACCAAGCTACATTAAGGTATGAATCATATATGCCTTGTGTATTGCTGAATACTTTAGATTATTATTTTTCTCCTCTAAAAACTGAAATTTACATATCAGCTTCAGAACTGTGCGGTGGTAGTGCAGTGCATTATAAAAAGTAGCAAAAATAACATTATTTTGATTTGAAGCAGAGAAATGATGTAGATTTATTTAATAAAGCAATTTTAATGAGAATCTTTTTGCTTTTATTTTATAATAATTTTCTTTTAAGAATCAAAGATTTCTAGGAAATGGAGCCCTGACACTTTAACACTGTACTTCAGAAGTTATTTACTTTTTGTCGTATTATTGTAACTGTTTTACCTTATTGAAAGATTGACTTCTTTTGAATTAATACAGGTTAGTTGTAAAAGGACAAAATTAACAATTATAGGCAGTCTTTAAGGTCAAAGAAAAAATTAAAATAGACAGTATTATTGATTAGTTAATTCATTATTCTAACTAGATTTAATTGTATAGATTTGCCTGATTTTTATATTTTATACCCCTCTTGACATTCCAGTCATACTATATTTTTTTTAATAGTGCTGCGGTTTGCTAGATTTGCTAAACTTGACAGTAGTCTATGCTGAAGAAATAGAGTAATGTGTGAGACTTTAAGTGTCATGCTTACGTAATTCAGCATATCTCACCAAATTAGATTTGAGGGCTTTAATTACTCTTTCAGAATGAAATTGGTAGAAATAATAGTGTTGATGACCAATAATTCAATTCTTATACTTTTAAGATAGGTAATTTTTTTTTATATTTATATGGACTTTTAAAAAATTTCCATTTCCAGTGCATGGAATATTCATTGTACACATGAAATTAATTAAAAATATGTTTTGGTCTAGAGAATGCAGCAGTCTCCTGATCTAGTGAGTTTTATGATGGAGTTGAAGATGCTTTTGGTAAGAATTTGTTTTCTAACACTGTCGTCATACTCTGTAAATCTGGTGTGTTTTTGTAATTCCTTTAAAAACTAACATTAGAATTTAAAACTTCTCAACTCTCAGTCATTTAATGTTTTATTTTACTCATGCATAAATGTGGATGGTACTTTTCTGGAACTGCAAGAGGAATAGAACTGTGTGTAAGAACCAATTTGATGGGTACACTTGACACTAGACTTGGACAGGTTGTGAAGAAATAAAGTGTACTTCTGGTCTGTTAGAGAATGTAACATCAACAGAGATTAAAAAATCACTTAAAGATACGATGAAAGTGAAAGTGAAAGTGAAGTTGCTCAGTCGTGTCCAACTCTTTGCGACCCCGTGGTCTGTAGCCCACCAGGCTCCTCTGTCCAAGGGATTCTCCAGGCAAGAATACTGGAGTGGGTTGCCATTTCCTTCTCCAGGGGATCTTCCCAACCCAGGGATTGAACCCAGGTCTCCTGCATTGCAGGCAGACACTTTAACCTCTGAGCCACCATTCATATACAATTACAGATTTCTGAAAAACTTGTTAAGCTTCATTACATATATATGTCAATTCAGTTCAGTTCAGTCGCTCAGTTGTGTCCAACTCTTTGCGACCCCATGAATCGCAGCACACCAGGCCTCCCTGTCCATCACCAACTCCCGGAGTTCACTCAGACTCAGGTCCATCGAGTCGGTGATGCCATCCAGCCATCTCATCCTCGGTCGTCCCCTTCTCCTC
The DNA here is from genome assembly GCF_001704415.2 of Capra hircus. Taxonomy (NCBI): domain Eukaryota; kingdom Metazoa; phylum Chordata; class Mammalia; order Artiodactyla; family Bovidae; genus Capra; species Capra hircus. The sequence continues at coordinate 40,493,124 of NC_030818.1, read as the reverse complement.
CTGCCCCCAGTCCCTCCCAGCATCAAAGTCTTTTCCAATGAGTCAACTCTTCACATATATATATAGTTGTATACAATTGACTATTCAGTTCAGTTCAGTTCAGTTCAGTCGCTCAGTTGTGTCTGACTCTTTGCGACCCCATGAATCGAAGCATGCCAGGCCTCCCTGTCCATCACCATCTCCCAGAGTTCACTCAGACTCACATCCATCGAGTCGGTGATGCCATCCAGCCATCTCATCCTCGGTCGTCCCCTTTTCCTCCTGCCCCCAATCCCTCCCAGCATCACAGTCTTTTCCAATGAGTCAACACTTCGCATGTGGTGGCCAAAGTACTGGAGCTTCAGCGTTAGCATCATTCCTTCCAAAGAAATCCCAGGGTTGATCTCCTTCAGAATGGACTGGTTGGATCTTCTTGCAGTCCAAGGGACTCTCAAGAGTCTTCTCCAACACCACAGTTCAAAAGCATCAATTCTTCGGTGCTCAGCCTTCTTCACAGTCCAACTCTCACATCCATACATGACCACTGTAAAAACCATAGCCTTGACTAGACGGACTTTAGTCGGCAAAGTAATGTCTCTGCTTTTGAATATACTATCTAGGTTGGTCATAACTTTTCTTCCAAGGAGTAAGCATCTTTTAATTTCATGGCTGCAATCACCATCTGCAGTGATTTTGGAGCCCCCAAAAGTAAAGTCTGACACTGTTTCCCCTGTTTCCCCATCTATTTCCCATGAAGTGATGGGACCAGATGCCATGATCTTCGTTTTCTGAATGTTGAGCTTTAAGCCAACTTTTTCACTCTCCTCTTTCACTTTCATCAAGAGGCTTTTTAGCTCCTCCTCACTTTCTGCCATAAGGGTGGTGTCATCTGCATATCTGAGGTGATTGATATTTCTCTCGGCAATCTTGATTCCAGCTTGTGTTTCTTCCAGTCCAGCGTTTCTCATGATGTACTCTGCATAGAAGTTAAATAAGCAGAGTGACAATGTACAGCCGTGACGTACTCCTTTTCCTATTTGGAACCAGTCTGTTGTTCCATGTCCAGTTCTAACTGTTGCTTCCTGACCTGCATACAGCTTTCTCAAGAGGCAGGTTAGGTGGTCTGGTATTCCCATCTCTTTCAGAATTTTCTGTTTATTGTCAGTTAACTGTGCATAAATTGGCTTCCTAGGTGGCGCTAGTGGGAAAGAACCCATCTGCCAATGCAGGAGACATAACAGACATGGGTTGGGAAAATCCCCTGGAGGAGGGCATGGCAACCCACTCCAGTATTCTTGCCTGGAGAATTCCCATGGACAGAGGAACCTGGCAGGCTACAGTCCATGGGCTCGCAAAGAGCTGGACATGATTGAAACGACTTAGCATGCATGGATACATAAGATACTTGATTAGCAAAAGAAGGAAGACTACAGTAAATACCCATGGACCCATGAGCAAACTTCAAAGTTTTGCCTAAGATATTTCTTTACCTACCTACTCTTTTAGGAGAAGGGGACTGGAGCATTTTAAAAGGTTTCCTACATTCTGAATTTGGTTCATTAGATATTCATGCTATCTTTTAACATATTATACTTTTTTTTTTGTAATCTAGCAGTTAAATTAGCAGTCTGAATGAAGTTGCATTCATTTCTCCTGATAATAATACTTTATGCTCTGTACTTCTTACTCTGCATAGGAGGTACATGGTGTCTGGTAGTTCCTCATTTAATAGAGTTAAGATTAGTCAATAGGTTTAGATCCATCCAATATAAAGTTTCTGATCAGCCTATCACCAACTGATTTTAGCTTCCAGTGATGGTCATTAACTACATCCACTGTTTTGTTAGGGGTTGCAAATGGTGATTTTAAAAAATCCATCATCTACATTTATTAGCTGAAAATTTCACAGAAAAGAAGTTCCCCTCATCATTTATTTGGTAAATTTGAGATCTTTCCCATATTGGAATAAGGATAAGTGCTTGATCTTTTTCCTTTTTTTAAAAAATCAATTTTAAGAATAATGAGTTGGTACCTAGGAATTCAAAGGGAACTAATGATTTTTTTATTAATATGAAAGCATGTATTTTAAAATATTTTATTAACTTTAGTCCATTGCGATTATTATTGTTTTTAATGCTTAAATTTTACCAGTTTTGGTCAATATAAGTCCTTTCATGTTGGCTCCTGAGTTCTTTTAACACAATCTAAGCTTCGCTTTGTGGCACCAGTTGCTCTAGTTCCATTCACTTATCCTGTTTTACCAAAGAGATATGGTTTCTTTGTAGGAAATGGTATTTGGATGCCACAGTCTTGAAACTGGCATGTTCATTGCTATTTGTTGTTCAGGCACTAAGTCATGTCTGACTGTTTTTGACCCCATGGACTGCAGCACCCCAGGCTTCCCTGTCCTTCACTCTCTGCCAGAGTTTGCTCAAACTCAGATCCATGGAGTCGGTGATGCCATCCAAGCATCTTACTCTCTGTCACCTTCTTCTCCCCCTGCCCTTAATCTTTCCCAGCATCAGAATCTTTTCCAATGAGTCTGTTCTTTGCATCACCTGGTGAAAATATCGGAGCTTCAGCATCAGTCCTTCCAGTGAATAGTCAGGGTTGATTTCCTTTAGGATTGACTGGTTTGATCTCCTTGCTGTTTAACGGATTCTCAGAAGTCTTCTCCAGCACCACAATTTGAAAGCATCAGTTCTTCAGCACTCAGCACTCCCTTCTTTATGGTCCATCTCTCACATCCGTATATGATTACTGGAGAAATCATAGCTTTGACTGTTCAGACCTTTGCTATTACTTGTTTTCATTTCAATATTTTCAATTTGCATCTGGCATAGGGGTTTTACTTCTTTGACTTTTATGCTTGTATCTCTTTTCTCTTAAATCTGAGTTTTCATTTCTAGTATTTCTTTTTTATTGAAGTTCTGTTGATTTACAGTGTCGTGCCAGTTTCTGATGTATAGCAGAGTGATTCAGTTATACACGTATATACATTCTTTTTAATATTCTGTTCCATTATGGTTAATCACAGGATATTGTATATAGTTCCCTGTGCTGTGTAGTGGGACCTTCTTTATCTGTTCTAAATGTAATCATTTGTATCTACCAAACCCAAACTCCCAGGCCATCTCTCTCCCTCCTCTCCTACTCCTTGGCAAGGACAAATCTGTTCTCTGTGTCTATGAGTCTGTTCCTGTTTTGTAGATTGGTTCATTTTGACCAGATTTTAGATTCCGCATGCAAATGATATCATACAGTATTTGTCTTTCTCTTTCTTAGATTTCACTTAATGTGGTAATCTCTATTTGCAGCCGTGTTGCTGTGAATGGCATTATTATTTTTTAATAGTTGAGTGGTACTCCATTTTATTCATGTATCACATCGTCTGTATCCATTCATCTGTTGATGGACATTTAGTTTGTTTCTATGTTTTGGCTGTTGTGAACAGTGCTGCTATGAAAATAGGGTGCTTCTGTCTTTTTGAGTTAATTTAGTCTGGTTAAATTCCCGGGAGTAGGATTGTTGGATCATGTGGTAATTCTAGTTTTAGTTTTTCTTTTCCATTTTGAGTATTAACATAGTTATAATTTTATGTTTTACTTATGCATTTCTCACATCTATAAAATATTTCTTATATTTGTTTTATAAAATTACAATGCCACTGTATTTCTACTAACAACTGAAAGCATTTTGTTATTTCTTTGTGGTTCTGTTTTCTTTTTATTGTTAGCAGCAGCTGCCACATATTGAGAACTTAATTTACTTGCTAGATTTGTTTTGAATTCTTTTCTCTAATATTCATGACAAAGGCTTTGATGAAAAGTTTGGGATGAAATGAAAGTATTTAAAAAGTCACTTTCTAAAGTTTAAATTTTGACTTATAAATTTGTAAACTGTAGTTAATAAGGTTTATCAAAATTCATTGTAAATTTTGTCAAAGGCTACAACATGATAACCTTAAAAAGGTAAGTTGAAGTAGTGAAACATTTTGGTTTACATCTCCTTGACAGTGGACAAAAGTTGAAAAAGTTTCTTTTGACTTCTTATCATAATTTCGATAAGCCATACAAATAGGACTAAGAGAACCAGAGTAAAACTATGTGGCCCATTAGGTTTTACTATGAAGCTAACTAATTTAAGCTCTAATGGTCATTTAATTTTGAAGAAATATTCATTAGTTTAAAATAGTGTGGTTGATCTCTAATTCACAGTAGTCTGTATAGTACATTTGTTTTTATTTTCCTAAATAAGATCCTGTACTTTAACTCTCTAAAATTGTGGACACGGTTGGTAATACTATTACACATTTGTGGGAGTCTACCTAAAGATGTAAGAATTATTAGTTTATTTATTGGGTTGTATTATTAGTAATAGGGTTAACCTAATATAATCCCTGGTGAAAATATTAAGATTGTTGCCCAAATGAAATCAGTAGCTGTTGAACTTTTTTCAGGACATTTTGTTAAATTTCTCTTGGAGTTTCCTAGTGTTAACTAGGCATATAGTAGGAGTTTGGTACATATTTATTAAATGAACAATTATATTTTAAAGGAACTCAACAGGTAGATTATTTTATTCCTTTTTTAGAGCTGAGTCACTGAGTGCCTAAGGCCTCAAAACTTGGAATTGTTTAAAGTTAGGATCTAAACTCATGGTTTGTAAAGCCTATGTTCTTTCTTCTAAGTACCTTTGCTTCATTCTCCACAATTCTCTGTCTTTGCCCTTTTCTCTGTTATGGTTCTAGAATAGGAATAACTTGTCTGACCCAAAGTAGAAGGCAGAGTTAGCACATGTCATAAATCTAGGATTAAAGTACTCTTTTATCCAAGTACATTATTATCCATTTGTTTTTATCTTCAGTATATATGAATAACAGTAATTAATATTTTTGAATTGAAAAAAATTTCCAAAGAAATACTGTGTAACTCTTACATGTTTGTAAATACAGGCACTGTTACTGTTAGTAGTATTTGTAACAGGAGAATCTTAATACTAATAATTTTTGTGGACCATCAGGTTGTTTATATATAGCACTAAGTAGTTTATGAAAAGGCAGTATACTTTTTGTCTTCTAGGAGCTTCCTTTCTAATTCAAATTGACATTCTAGGCCTTACTAACCAGTTTTCAGGGTTTGGTTTGTTTGTTTTTATCCTAAAGCAGATTCAGAACTGTATTTAAGTAGTTTCAGTTAGCAGTCCTGATTTTTGAAATGCTGTTTTGTAAAAATCTAGTCTTTTCTAGTGTTAATTTAGTAGCCTTCTATCCATGTTAATAAACATATTTAAGTGAATAAAAATGTATAGATTTTATTAGGGTTACCAGAAATCTTTATAATTTTAGACTTGTTCTTATGTTGTTTTGTTATTATATCTGTTTTTTAAAATTTTTATTTCTTTAATTTTTATAATGTGCTTAGTCATGTCTAATTGTTTGCAACCCCATGGACTGGAGCCAGCCAGGCTTGTCTGTACTTGGGATTTCTCAGGCAAGAATACTGGAGTGGGCTGTCATTTCCTTCTCCAGGGGATCTTCCAGACCCAGGGATTGAACTCTGGGTCTCCTGTGTCTCCTGCATTGGCAGGTGGATTCTTTATCACTGAACCATCTGGGAAGCCCGCTTTTTATAATACCTTTTAATAATCCAAACCATATGAACCTCTGTGTAATTCATATGTACATTTATTTTTTACTTTCCAAGTAAGATACTGTCCAGGGTAACACCTTTGAAGTAATTGGTAATTTTCAGCCTCAGCAACTCTAGTGATGCTTGTATTGCTTGTAAAAAATGTAAATTTTAGTTTTGTTCAGGGGAACATAAATCATCTTAAAGATGTCATAGGTAGGTTTAGTGGGGTAAAGAAGCTGTGATCTAACCAGATAGATGGTAAAATGCTTCACTGGTCTGGGAGTAATACAGCATGGAATTCAGTAAAGGAAATAAACAGGTTAACTATTTATTGTGATAAAGAAGGATTTTTGTTTGTAAGAATGTGATTCATAATGGTGTACAAATATATCGGTCTAGGCCATGTACATAGAGTTCAGGCTTTTCTTTAAAGGTACATGTTTCTTTCTATCAAACATTATATCCACAGGGGTAGAAAAATAGTAAAGCCTTGAGGATGAGGATTTTGCTTTGTTCTTTGGTGATCCTTTTTCATCTGTGCTAGACATGATAGTCTAGGAGAATATTAGACATTTCAATATTAAGTTTGTATGGTATAATAATTGACATTTTTACATGACCTTTGGTGCAGTCCTTTGCCCCTTTTTTTGTCTTTTTTTTGTTTTAATGAGGAGGGAAATCAGCTGGATTTTCTATAAAAATAATGGACATGTTAATGAGGTGCAAGAGTTGTGCTTTGTAGTCAGGTACTAATAATTCATTGTGTAGCATTCCACAGCTGATTCACGTTTTTTCTTTTAAACAGGAAGTTGCTTTAAAGAATAAAAAAGAACCGTATGTACTACCTCCTCCTCCCAAGTTCTACTCAAGCCTTATTGGAGAAATAAGAGCTCTTGGTTGGGATAAGTAAGTCTATTTTAAAATCTGTTTTAAGATATGCCTATTTTTTTTAACACATTTCAATTTGATATATTCGCAGCTTTAGCAGTTTATGTTTTTAGTCAAAGCGTTTCATTGTAGTTAGAGTATCTGATCCTTTTTGTGACTATGAATTAAAGGTGTGTCAGCGTAAAAAATTGACTTACAAGGTAAAATACTAAATATAATTTGGAAAAAATAACCTTTTTATGTACACAGTTAGCTAAGAAGTTATCAATGTTACTTTGTTTTCTTTTAGTTGTAGTGAGATATAATTGACAAAATTTTAACACATTTAAAGTGCACTGTGTGGTGATTTGATGTACCTGTACATTGTGAGAAGATTACCACAGTTGCATTAATTAGCATATCCCTTCACCTCATATGGGCTTCCCTTGTGGCTCTGTAAAGAATCTGCCTGCAATGCTGGAGACCTGGGTTCGATCCCTGCATTGGAAAGATGCCCTGGAGAAGGGAAAGGCTACCCCTTCCAGTATTCTGGCCTGGAGAATTCCATGGACAGAGGAGCCTGGTGGGCTACAGTCCATGGGGTCACCAAGAGTCAGACATGACTGAGCGACTGCCACTCATTCACCTTGTATATTTGCTTTTTTGCTGAAAATTTTGGGTCAATTTCTTGTTGCTGTTGTATGGGAGGAGAATTTTAGGAACTTCGGACTGCCATTGACTGACATCACCTGATTTACTTAGGTTTATATCTACTATCTTGTTGCATGTTTTCTGTTTGTCTCATATATTTTGTGTTTTTCTTTTCATCTGCCTTTATTTGAATTAATCACAATTTTTATTATATTTTTCTATTAACTTGTTAGGTACTTACTTTTTTTATTCTTTTAGAGGTTACCTTAGAGATTACAATAGACACATAGCAAAATGTATATTGTAATCTTTACCAGTTTTCTTATATTGTGAGGATCTAAAACTCTATTGCAGTTTCTCCCCCTGTTGTTATTGTTATAATGCATTTTAATTCTATATCTAAATTTGACAAACATTATATTGTTTTTAAAGTCAGTGTTTATACATACACACACAGTTATTTTCCCAGTGTTCTTTATTCCTTCCTTACTGCATTTTTATCATGTCTGGAATAATTTTCCTCCTGACTAAAGAATTGTTTTTAACATTTTTTTATTGAGGTATGCTTGACTATATACTAGTTTCAGGTGTACAACATAATGGACTTACCAGGTGGTTCAGTGGTAAAGAATCTGCCTACCAGTGCAGCGAGACATGAGTTCAGTCTCTGGGTCAGGAAGATGTTTTGTAGTAGGAGGTGGCAACCTCCTCCAGTACTTTTGCCTGGAAAATTGAATGGACAGAGGAAACTGGTGGGCTACAGTCCACAGGGTTGTAAAAGGCAGACACAACAGAATGAGTGAGCTCATACACATGTACAACATCCACTATGACTGTGTATTATGAAATGATTGCCACAAGAAGTCTAGATAACATCTGTAAGCATACATACATATTTTTTTTTTCTTACGATGAGAACTTGGAAGATTTACTTTTAGCAGCTTTGAAGTATACAATACAGTTGACCCTTGAACATCACGGGTTGTTATATGCAGATTTTTTTTCAGTGAATGTTACTGCAGTACTATCTGATCTGCCATTGGTTTAATGCATGGACGTGGAACTGCAGCATTGGAGGGCCTATTGTAAAGTTATAGGTGGATTTTCAACTGTGCTGAAGGTTGGTGCATCTAACCCCTATGTTGTTCAAGGGTCATCTGTTCAATATTATAAGCTATAGTCACTATATAAGCTGTAATGTATATAAGCAGTTATGTTCCGATTAATTATTTTCTAACTGGAAGTTTGTACCTGATAACCTCTTTTCAGTCATTGCACTCACCTTCCACAGCTATCTCTGGCAACCCCCAGTCTTTTCTCTGTATCTATGAATTTAGTATTTTAGGATACTTTTTAGATGCCACATATGAGTGACATCATGTTTTCTTCTGTTTGTCTTATTTCATTTAGCATAATGCCCATAAGAGGTCATCCACATTGTTGCAAATGCTGGATGTCCTTTTTTATGGTTGAAAAATATTCCATGGTGTGTGTATATATATACACACACAGACCACATTTTATTTATCCATTTATCTGTCAGTGGGCACTTGGGTTGTTTCCATGTTGGCTGTTGTAAATAATGCTACATTGATAGATGTGCAGGTATCTCTTTGACATTATGATTTGTTTCAGACATATACTCAGAAATGGAATTGCTGAATCATATTGAAGTTCTGTTTTTAATTTTAGAGTGCATATAGATTTATAATTGCTGCATCTTCCTTGTGATTTTCCCTCATCATTAAATGTTTCTTTATGTATCTAGTAATATTTCTTGCCTTAATGTCTACTTTGTAGTATAACTACTAGATTTTAACACTCTATTGAAATTCTCTTATTTTTTCTCTGTATTTTCATAGTTTAAAGTTTCTTCTACCTGCTCCCATAATCTAGATCCCCTTGAGTCTGTTTTTAATTTATTTATTTTTGTGGATTTTCTGTCAATATAGTCCTGGGTCTTGGCATTCCTGGTACTTATATTAATTTTTGTTAATAGACTTTGTTTTTTTAAGAGTAGTTTTAGTCATCACAAAATTAGGAGGGTGCAGAGATTTTCCATATACTTTCTTCCCCCAAATAAACCCTTAGATTCCCCCATTATCAGCATCCCCTGTCAGAGTGGTACATTGGTTACAGTGGATGAACCCACACTGACATATTGTTATCACCCCTAAACCACAGTTTACTTTAGCATACACTCTTAGTCATATAATTTCTCTCGTTTTAGACAAATGTATAAAAACATGTATCTGCTACTATAATACAGTACAGAGTAATTGCACTGCCTCTGAAATACCTTATGTTCTACCTACTCATCCCTTCTTCTGCTCTGACCCCTGGCAACTACTGCCCTGTTCACTCTCTCCAAAAGTTTGCCTTTTCCAAAGTATCATGTGGTTGGAATCATACATTATGAAGTCTTTTCATGTTGACTTATTTCACTGGTACTGTGTATTTCAGTTTCTTCTCAATCTTTTCATAGCTCATTTGTTTTTAGCACTGAATAATATTTCATTGTCTGGGTGAACCACAGTTTATCCATTCACAAGTGGAAGGACATCTTGGTTGCTTCCAAGTTTGGGCAGGAATGAGTAAAGCTGCTGTAAACAGCTGTGTGCAGGTTCTTCATGTGGATGTTATTTTTTAACTCTGTTAGGGAAATACCAAGGCCTAGACTTTTTTTGAGAGCTAAAAGTAAAGGTTTTTCTTTATTGTCACAATTGATTCAGTACAAAGTTGAATACTGTATAACAACAACAAAAAATATAAGATGTTGTCTCCTTGTTTCTGCTTAGTAACATGATTGAAAAGTGAAAGTGTTAGTCGCTCAGTCATGTCCGACTCTTTGTGACCCCATAAACTGTAGACTGCCAGCTTTCTCTGTTCATGGGATTCTCCAGGCAAGAACACTGGAGTGGGTTGCTGTTTCCTTCTCCAGGGATCTTCCCAACCCAGGGATCGAACCCAGACCTCCGGCATTGCAGGCACATTTCTTATCATCTGAGCCACCAGGGAAGCAATAACATGATTGCTTTTTCTTAAAAAAAAAAAAAAAAAAAAAAGGCAAAAAGGGGAGATACGAGGAAGCTGTCTTAATTTCTATGCATTCTAGCTAATGCCCCTTTTTTTCTTTTTTACTATCCTGCTGGCTGTTCTTCAGTGTTTTGCCCTTGGCCATTCAGGCTTCATTGCTATGCCTGATAAACTTTTGTTGAGTGTTGCAAATTGTGTATTAAAAAACTTGGAGGCTCCGGATGATATTTTCTTCTACAAAGGGTTTACTTTTTTTTTTGCTAGGAAAATAAAGTAGGGGCAAGTTGCCATAGAGACTGCATTGATTCAAGATGGGTTGTAGTTTTTGCAGGGTTCTCCTTGTCCCCTCTCCACCCCCAGGCTATAACCCTCCAGAGCTTTCAAGCAAGAGTCGAGTGTGTTCATTTGGATTTCTCCCTTGGTAGATCCTAAACTCTAATCTTCGTCTTTGTAAGGCTAGTTGATCTCTCCGTTAGAGTCTGGGCTCCATTTTGAGCAGTGCTTCATATGCATCTTGTTTACTTTGCTTTTATAGTTAGCCCTCCAGGGATTCCCACTGAGAGCATAGATATGTTCACTGGGACCTTTCCCCACTGCTGGGTTCTAAATTCTAATTAATTTCTCTTCAGTATTATGAGATTTCTAAATATTACACTTTGTTTTTCATTGGCTTTCTGCTTGGGTTTTTATCCTCTTATACCTTGCAGTTTATGAAAAGTTTTGATGAAAAATTGCCAGAATATTAGGATCCAGTCTCTGACCCTACCTTTTCACCAGATTCTGGACCTTTAAGTCTCTTATTTTTATTCCTCTATTCTCATGAGATTGCCAGAAATGCTGCTGAGTTGGTTTTTGTTCTTTTGTTTCTGTTTGTTTGTTTGGCTCAGTTCAGTTCAGTTCAGTCGCTCAGTTGTGTCCGACTCTTTGCGACCCCGTGAATCGCAGCACGCCCGGCCTCCCTGTCCATTACCAACTCCCAGAGTTCACTCAGACTCACTTCCATCGAGTCCGTGATGCCATCTCATCCTCGGTCGTCCCCTTCTCCTCCTGCCCCCAATCTCTCCCAGCATCAGAGTCTTTTCCAATGAGTCAACTCTTCCCATGAGGTGGCCAAAGTACTGGAGTTTCAGCTTTAGCATCATTCCTTCTAAAGAAATCCCAGGGTTGATCTCCTTCAGAATGGACTGGGTGGATCTCCTTGCAGTCCAAGGGACTCTCAAGAGTCTTCTCCAACACCACAGTTCAAAAGCATCAATTCTTCGGTGCTCAGCCTTCTTCGCAGTCCAAAAACCATAGCCTTGACTAGACGGGCCTTAGTCGGCAAAGTAATGTCTCTGCTTTTGAATATACTCTCTAGGTTGGTCATAACTTTTCTTCCAAGGAGTAAGCGTCTTTTAATTTCATGGCTGCAGTCACCATCTGCAGTGATTTTACTGATAACTCTCTGCTTGCCCCATTTCCTCAATCCTCCTTTTCTTCCCCTGGGGGAATTGCTAGTTACCCTGAGGGAAGAATGGTTGAAGCATTGTCTGTCTTACTTCTCCTTTCTTCCCCCTTCTTCAGGACCTTGGTCTGTCAAGTCCTGGTTGCCTTAGCAATTTTTTGACACCTTGAAACTTTCTTTTTCTTTTCCTTGTCATCAGGCTGCTTTAGTTATTCTCATTGGAAGTTTTGGTCTAAGGTACTCCACACCACCCTTATGGCAGAAAGTGAAGAGGAACTAAAAAGCCTCTTGATGAAAGTGAAAGAGGAGAGTGAAAAAGTTGGCTTAAAGCTCAACATTCAGAAAACGAAGATCATGGCATCCGGTCCCATCACTTCATGGGAAATAGATGGGGAAACAGTGGAAACAGTGTCAGACTTTATTTTTGGGGGCTCCAAAATCACAGATTCTTTTAACATCTGAGCCATTGATGTCATAGATGTGATTGTTCTTTGGATTTGAAGTGGTAGAAGAGAAAAATTACTCTGACTTATTTTCTGATGCTTAAATATTAAGATTTTAGTGTTTAGAAGATAGGGATGTAGGAAGGCCTTGGAAAGGGAAGTAGCAATGTTCTTGTTTTATTTCTGTTATTTTGATAGTTTGAGGCAATTTCTAAGTAGATGTGACATTATTGGGAGAACTCCAATAATGAGGATTAGTTGAAGCATTGAGTATGCAAATATCAGATTTTTGAATAATTTATTTTTTTCCACCGATTATTTATCAAATGCCTTTAATATAAGGCAGTGAAGATACACAATCAAGACTTAAGATTCCTCATGGAACTTACATCTAGTAGAAGAATCAGAATTTAAGTAGATGATTCCAGTAGTACTTAATTCTAACTCAGGTAGATACTATGGAATATACCTAAAGGATTTTTTGAGATCTGTTAGCAACAAAGTTAGAAGTAGTGCAAGTATATAAAATATTTTATGGAATAAGTGTTTTTATAGGTACATAGAAAGTACTGACTTTTGCTTTGCTTTATACACATTCTTCTGATATGGGAGAAAAAAAGAAACAGGTCTCTAACTCAGATAATAGATGAAAGCCAAGGTAAGGATATGAATACTCTACTGTAGCATTCATCACAGTATTAATGTTTGTCTTCCCCTTAGACTAAGGTTATTATATATAGGAAATTCCAATTATAAGTTCCTGCTAGCTACTTTACAGTTCCTATTTAATTCTCCGAAAAAGTTTCAAGATGTATATTTTTATCCCCAACTTCGCTTATAAGATGCGTGTACATGGCCAAGGCTGGCTGCTAACAGTGCTCTGGTATTTGGCTTGACGATGCTTCTTGGAGTTGTGCTCTGGAGATGGCTGTGGTATGGAGCCTTTAGTAAAGCTCCCTCAAGTAATTGGACATAGATTTTATTAGTTTCAGCCTCAAAGTGTGACTCTCCTTATGGAAAAAATTTGCCATGTGAAAAAATGATAGTTTTCAAATCTGTTGCTTAGATTTATGAAAAATCATAGTTTAATTATAGTAATTAGGATGCATGATTGAATTAGAATATACCTGCTGTTACCTAATCATTTGTTTCATAGTCTTTACAATAATGTGTTAGCAGAAGAGAAGTTGTCTACATGGATTGTGAGAAGCCATATAGTAAGGTTTTGTCAGTATTTATCCACCACAGTCTGGCAAAGCAAGAACATCTTTCAATTTTATTTTTGTGACTTAATTCTTAAATCAGGCCTAGTACACTTGAGACACTGATACTACTGGATTTCAGGACCCATGGAGTTAAAAATGAGACCTGAACCACTGTCTTCATGCTAGATTTGTTACCTTTTGAGGCCCTGCCTGAGCAGCCAAGTTCTTAATTTAAAATATTTTAAAAAATAACATACATAATGATTTGCATGACAAAAGGATGTAAATGGATTTTCAAACTCATGATTCCTCGACCATGTCAATACAATCTATATTTTACTTACACTCTAAATAATAATCTTTAGATTTGTTAGTGGAATAGTAAAATCCAATCATACATAAAAAGAAGGATTTTTTTTAAGGTAAGGAAAACTTAGTTGTGTTTTTAAATTATATACTTGACATATCTAACCAACTCTAGGATCAGGTTTTGTGGAAAAAAAAAAGTTAGAAAAAAGGAAATATTTAAAATATGATTGAAATCTTTCCTTTACTCCCTATATTTGTGTACCTTTTTAATAGAAACACAGTGAGAATTAGTAGCTGATCTTAAGTTTGATTGCTATTGCTATAATTTCTATACTTGCTTCAACTTTTGTAAGAACACACTAAAAACACTAGTTGTCCTAGGGTAAGATGAAGTTGTGGATAATTTTGGGTTTTATAACTGGCTCAAAAAAGTGAGTGATGCAAAAAAGTGTCTTGATAGCTTTCTGTTAACTTTTGCTTGTGTTGTGTTACAGAATAGCTCATTAAAACAGCAAGAATTAAGCAGAATCCGTAGGGTTTAACAGGATTTTCTGCTTGGTATTAAGGAGGTCCTGAAGTTGAAAGCATTGTTTGCTTTTCATTATGTTGGTGCAAAGATAATTGCGGTTTTGCACTGTTGAAGTTTGACATTTGATATTAAAATACATTTAATGTGGTTATGTTATACATAATTTTAATTCACATTTCTCACTTTACTTTTTTTTTTTTTGCTAATGACATTACTTGCTGTTTATTTTAGACCATGGAAATGATGTTAGACAAAAAGCAAATTCGAGAAATTTTTTTATTTGAGTTCAAAATGGGTCATAAAGCAGGGGAAACAACTCACAACATCAAAAATGCATTTGGCCCAGAAAATGCTAACTGAACATATAGTGCAGTGGAGGTTCAAAAAGGTTTGCAAAGGAGATAAGAGCCTTGAAGATGAGTGTAGTGGCAGGCCATTGGAAGTTGACAGCAACCAGTTGAGAGCATCATTGAAGCTGATCCTCTTACAACTACGTGAGAAGTTGCTGAAGAACTCAACATCAGCCATTCTACAGTTATTAGGCATTTGAAGAAAATTGGAAAGCTGAGAAAACTCGATCAGTGGATACATCATGAGCTGACCGCAGATTAAAAAAAAATTGTCATTTTGAAGTGTGGTCTTCTCTTATTCTACGAGTCAACAATGAACCATTTCTCCATCAGATTATGACGTGACAAACAGTGGATTTTATATGACAACCAGTGATGACCAGCTCCACAGTTGGACTGAGAAGAAGCTCCAAAGCACTTCCCAAGGCCAAACTTCCACCCAGAAAAGGTCACGGTCAGTGTTTGATGGTTGTTTGGTGGTCTGCTGAGAGTCTGATTCAGTACAAGTTTATGAATCCTAGTGAAACCACTGTATCTGAGAAGTATGCTCAGCAAATCGATAACTATTGAAAACTTCGATGCTTTCAGCTGGTATTGATTAACAGGGCCCAGTTTTTCAGCAAGTTACACAATCAGTGCTTCAGAAGTTGAATTAATTGGGTTACGAGGTTTTGCCTCATCCTTTCTATTCATCGGACCTCTTGCCAACCAACCATTTCTTCAAGCAACTTTTTGCAGGGAAAATGCTTCTACAACCAGCAGGAGGCAGAAAATGCTTTCCAAGAGTTGATCGAATCCTGAGGCATGGACTTTGGCACTACAGGAATAAACAAAGTTATTTCTCCTTGACAAAAATGTGTTGATTGTAATGATTCTCTATTTTGATGAATAAAAATGTATCTGAGCCTAGTTAAAATTATTTAAAATTCACTGTCCAAAACTACAATAAAGTTTGCACCAACATAATAGAATGGTTGATCTATATCTCACTTTACCTAGGATAGTCCCAACTAATTCCTTTTATCTTAGCTGATTTTAGTCTCAAATGTGTCCCAGTACAGTTCAGTTCAGTTGTTCAGTCGTGTCTGACTCTACAACCCCGTGGACTGCAGCATGTCAGGCCTCCCTGTACGTCAAGAACTCCCGGAGTTTACTCAGTCTCATGTCCGTTGAGTTGATAATGTCATCCAACCGTCTCATCCTCTGTCATCCTCTTCCTCTCCCGCCTTCAATCATTCCCAGTATCAGGGTCTTTTCCAGTGAGTCAGTTCTTCACATCAGGTGGCCAAAGTATTGCAGTTTCAGCTTCAGCATCAGTCCTTCCACTGAATATTTAGGACTGATTTCCTTTACGATGGACTGGTTGGAGCTCCTTGAAGTCCAAGGGACTCTCAAGAGTCTTCTCCAACACCACAGTTCAAAAGTATCAATTCTTCAGCACTCAGCTTTCTTTATAGTGCAACTGTCACATCCATACATGACCACTGGAAGAACCATGGCCTTGACTAGATGGACCTATGTTGCAAGGTAATGTCTCTGCATTTTAATATGCTGTCTAGGTTGGACATAACTTTTCTTACAAGGAGCAAGAATCTTTTAATTTCATGGCTGCAATCACCATCTGCAGTGATTTTGGAGTCCAAAAAAATAAAGTCTGTCACTGTTCCCATGGTTTCCCCATCTATTTGCCATGAGGTGAAGGGATCAGATGCCATGATCTTGGTTTTCTAAATGTTGAGTTTTAAGCCAACTTTTTCACTCTCCTCTTTCACTTTCATCAAGAGGCTCTTTAGTTCTTCTTCACTTTCTGCCATAAGGGTGGTGTTATCTGCTTATCTGAGGTTATTGATATTTCTCCTGGCAATCTTTGATTCCAGGTTGTGCTTCATCTAGTCCAGCATTTCTCATAATGTACTCTGTGTATAAGTTAAGTAAGCAGGGTGACAATATACAGCCTTGACATACTCCTTTCCCTATTTGGAACCAGTCTGTTGTTTCGTGTCCACTTCTAACTATTGCTTCTTGATATGCATACAGTTTTCTCAAGAGGCAGGTTAGGTGGTCTGGTATTCCCATCTCTTTTAGAATTTTCCACAGTTTATTGTGAACCACACAGTCAAAGGCTTTGGCATAGTCAATAAAGCAGAAATAGATGTTTTTCTGGAACACTTTGCTTTTTCAGTGATCCAACGGATGTTGGCAATTTTATCTCTGGTTCATCTGCCTTTTCTAAAACCACCTTGAACATCTGGAAGTTCACATTTCACGTACTATTGAAGCCTGGCTTGGAGAATTTTGAGCATTATTTTGGTAACGTGTGAGATGAGTGCAATTGTGTGGTAGTTTGAGCATTCTTTGGCATTGCCTTTCTTTGGGATTGGAATGAAAACTGACCTTTTCCAGTCCTGTGGCCACTGCTGAGTTTTCCAAATTTGCTGGCATATAGAGTGCAGCCCTTTCATAGTATCATCTTTCGGGATTTGAAATAGCTCCACTGGAATTCCATCACCTCCACTAGCTTTGTTCATAGTGGTGCTTCCTATGGCTCACTTGACTTTACATTCCAGGATGCCTGGCTCTAGGTGAGTGATTCCACCATTGTGGTTATCTGGGTCATGAAGATCTTTTTTGTACAGTTCTTCTGTATATTCTTGCCACCTCTTCTTAATATCTTCTGCTTCTGTTAGGTCCATACCATTTCTGTCCTTCATCAAGCCCATCTTTGCATGATATGTTCCCTTGGTATCTCTAATTTTCTTGAAGAGATCTCTAGTCTTTCCCATTCTATTGTTTCCCTCTATTTCTTTGCATTTTTCATTGAGGAAGACTTTCTTACCTCTCCTTGCTATTCTTTTGAACTCTGCATTCAAATGGGTATGTCTTTCCTTATCTCCTTTGCCTTTCACTTCTCTTCTTTTCACAGCTATTTTTAAGGCCTCCTCAGACAACCATTTTGACTTTTTGCATTTCCTTTTCTTAGGGATGGTCTTGATCTCTGCCTCCTGTACAGTGTCACAAACCTCCATCCATAGTTTTTCAGGTACTCTATCTATCAGATCTAATCTCTTGAATCTATTTCTTACTTCCACTGTATAATCATAAGGGATTTGATTTAGGTCATACCTGAATTGTCTAGTGGTTTTCCCTACTTTCCTCAGTTTAAGTCTGAATTTGGCAATGAGCAGTTCATGATCTGAGCCACAGTCAGCTTCTGGTCTTGTTTTTGCTGACTGTATAGGGCTTCTTCATCTTTGGCTGCAAAAAGATATAATCAGTCTGTTTTTGGTATTGACCATCTGGTGATGTCCATGTGTAGAGACTTCTCTTGTGTTTTTGGAAGAGGGTGTTTGCTATCACCAGTGTATTCTCTTGGCAAAACTCTATTAGACTTTGCCCTGATTCATACTGTACTCCAAGGCCAAATTTGCCTGTTACTCCAGGTGTTTCTTGACTTCCTACTTTTGCATTCCAGTCCCCTATAATGAAAGGAACATCTTTTTTAGGGTGTTAATTCTAGCAGGTCTTGTAGGTCTGCATAGAACTGCTCAACTTCAGCTTTTTCAGCATTACTGGTTGGGGCATAGACTTAGATTACTATGATATTGAATGGTTTGCCTTGGAAATGAACAGAGATCATTCTGACTCTTTTGAGATTGCATCCAAGAACTGCATTTCAGACTCTGGTTGACTATGATGGCTACTCCATTTCTTCTAAGGGATTCTTGCCCACAGTAGAAGATATAATGGTCATGTGAGTTAAATTCACCTGTTCCAGTCCATTTTAGTTCTCTTGATTCCTAAGATGTTGACGTTCACTCTTGTCATCTTCTGTTTGACCACATCCAGTTTGCCTTGATTCATGGACCTAACATTCCAGATTCCTATGCAGTATTGCTCTTCATGGCACCGGACATAACCTCACGGGACTGGGGAAACAGACTCTTGGAGGGCACAAACGGAACCTTGAGCCCACCAGGAGAAAGTAGCAGTGACCCCAGAAGACTGACCCAGACTTGCTCGTGTGTGTCCAGGAGTCTCTGGTGGAGGTATGGGTTGGCTGTGGCCTGCTGTAGGGTGGGGGTCAGTGAGTGTAGCAGTGTGTGCATGGGACTTTCTGAAAGAGGTCACCATTATCTTCATTACTTCCACCATAGTTTGGCCTCAGGTCAAATAACAGGGAGGGAATACAGCCCTGCCCATGGACAGGAAATTGGATTAAAGATTTACTGAGCATGGCCCCACCCATCAGAACAAGAACCAGTTTCCCCCTCAGTCAGTCTCTCCCATAAGCTGCTTATCCTTCTCCATCAAAGGGCAGACAGACTGAAAACCATAATCACAGAAAACTAAGCAGTATGATCACAGGGACCACAGCCTTGTCTAACTCAATGAAACTATGAGCCATGCCGTGTAGGGCCGTCCAAGATGGACGAATCATGGTGGAGAGTGCTAACAAAACATGGCCCACTGGAGAAGGGTATGGCAATCTACTTCAGTATTCTTGCCTTGAGAACCCTATGATTGGTATGAAAAGGCAAATGTGTCCCAGTTTGAAAGAAATACAGTCATTTTGTTATAGGCTACGTTATGTTTAGCTATGGTTTTTCTGATAGCTTCCCTGATAGCTCAGTTGGTAAAGAAGCCACCTGCAATGCAGGAAACCCCAGTTCGATTCGTGGGTGGGGAAGATCCTCTGGAAAAGGATAGGCTACCCACTCCAGTATTCTTGGGCTTCCTTTGTGGCTCAGCTGGTGAAGAATCCGCCTGCAATGCCAGAGACTTGGGTTCAATCTTGGGTTGGGAAGATCCCCTGGAGAAGGGAAAGGCTACCCACTCCAGTATTCTGGTCTTAAGAATTACATGGACCATTTAGTCCATGGAGTCACAAAGAGTTGGACATGACTGAGTGACTTTCACTTTCATGGTTTTTCTAGGAATGTACAGATGTGAGAGTTGGGCCATAAAGAAGTCTGTGTGCTGAAGAATTGATGCTTTTGAATTGTGGTGCTGGAGAAGACTCTTGAGAGTCCCTTGGACAGCAGGGTGATCAAACCAGTCAATCTTAAAGGAATTCAACCCTGAATATTCATTGGAATGACTTGATGCTAAAGCTGAAGCTCCAGTGCTTTGGCCCACTGATGTGAGAAGCCTAATCGTTGAAAAAGACCCTGATGCTGGGAATGATGGAAGGCAGGAGGAGAAGGGGGTGACAGAGGATGAGATGGTTGGATGGCATCATCAACACCACAGATATGAGTTTGACCAAGCCACAGGAGATAGTGAAGGACAGGGAAATCTGATGTGCTACATTCCATGTGGTCGTAAAGAGGTGGACATGAGTTAGCAACTGAGCAACAACAGTGTTTGTTTTAGTAATCACATGACCATAGAAAATATTAAATGATTCAGACAGGAGGTATGATCTGATGTTTTTGTCCCTTCTGGACAATATTATTTATCATTTAGACTGAGTAAAATTAAACTATTTGGTCTTTCAAATTTGTTTTGGTAAAGAGTTAAATTTTAGTAAATTTACAGCTGAAATATTGTCAACATATATTGAATTATGTTTTTAGTTAAGTCCACTGTTTTTGCAGCAGACTTAATTCACTGATGGTGATATTTTCTGTAATTTTCAGTGCATTTAAAAGAATTTTATAACATATTGAAAGAAATGGAGATACTTGTTAACACTAAATAATTAAAATAATTAGACACGGCTTTAATTCTGGCTTATCAGCTGTGTGATCTTGGGCAGGTAACAACCTCTCAGAACCACAAAGTTTTCATTTTTTAAATGAAATCAATGATATTTAGTAATAAGGGTTGAAAAGAAATGTAAGTTATGTGACTCAAATAATTCCTTCTCTAAAGTAAGTTCAAATTTCTTGAGATTATAGTTCACCAAAAAGGTCCAACTACATGAGTTTTACAGCATATAGTTAGTGTCATGTTTAATTATCACAATAATTTTGTTGCATAACGCATAAGAACATAGATGTTAAAAGTATGACTTTCTTTCTGAATTACCTTTATAGAGTGCTTTTACCTCATACGTATATCCAAATCACTGAATGCAAATTATTTGATACTGAAAAATTCTTTCTAAATTGGTAATATGTTTAGTGTATCTAAACAGAATTCGCTTTAATAGTATAAGACTTACATATGTATCAGTAAATATGAACTAGTCTGACAGCAACTTGTTTATGTTATTTGATACATAGAACATTGACACATCCATAGGTTCAGTTCAGTTCGGTTTAGTCGTTCAGTTGTGTCCGACTCTTTGCGACCCTGTGAATCGCAGAACACCAGGCCTCCCTGTCCATCACCAACTCTCGGAGTTCACTCAGACTCTGGTCCATCGAGTCGGTGATGCCATCCAGCCATCTCATCCTCTGTTGTCCGCTTCTCCTCCTGCCCCCAATCCCTCCCAGCATCAGAGTCTTTTCCAATGAGTCAACTCTTTACATGAGGTGGCCAAAGTACTGGAGTTTCAGCTTTAGCATCAGTCCTTCCAAAGAAATCCCAGGGCTGATCTCCTTCAGAATGGACTGGTTGTATCTCCTTGCAGTCCAAGGGACTCTCAAGAGTCTTCTCCAACACTACAGCTCAAAAGCATCAATTCTTTGGCGCTCAGCTTTCTTCACAGTCCAACTCTCACATCCATACATGAGCACTGGAAAAATCATATCCTTGATTAGACGGACCTTTGTTGGCAAAGTAATGTCTCTGCTTTTGAATATACTATCTAGGTTGGTCATAACTTTTCTTCCAGGGAGTAAGCATCTTTTAATTTCATGGCTGCAGTCACCATCTGCAGTGATTTTGGAGCCCCCAAAAATAAAGTCTGACACTGTTTCCACTGTTTCCCCATCTATTTCCCATGAAGTGATGGGACCATATGCCATGATCTTAGTTTTCTGAATGTTGAGCTTTATGTCAACTTTTTCACTTTCCTCTTTCACTTTCATCAAGAGGCTTTTTAGTTCCTCTTCACTTTCTGCCATAAGGGTGGTGTTATCTGCATATCTGAGGTTATTGATATTTCTCCTGGCAATCTTGATCCCAGCTTGTGCTTCTTCCAGCCCAGTGATTCTCATGATGTACTCTGCATAGAAGTTAAATAAGCAGGGTCCATTCTGAAGGAGATCAGCCCTGGGATTTCTTTGGACGGAATGATGCTAAAGCTGAAACTCTAGTACTTTGTCCACCTCATGCGAAGAGTTAACTCACTGGAGAAGACTCTGATGCTGGGAGGGATTGGGGGCAGGAGGAGAAGAGGACGACAGAAGATGAGATGGCTGGATGGCATCACGGACTCGATGGACGTGAGTCTGAGTAAACTCCGGGAGTTGGTGATGGACAGGGAGGCCTGGCGTGCTGCGATTCATGGGGTCGCAAAGCGTCGGACACGACTGAGCGACTGAAATGAACTGAAATGAACTGAACTGAAGCAGGGTGACAATATACAGCCTTGACATACTTCTTCTCCTATTTGGAACCAATCTGTTGTTCCATGTCCAGTTCTAATTGTTGCTTCCTGACCTGTATATAGGTTTCTCAAGAGGCAGGTCAGGTGGTCTGGTATTCCCATCTCTTTCAGAATTTTCCACAGTTTATTGTGAACCACACAGTCAAAGGCTTTGGCATAGTCAATAAAGCAGAAATAGATGTTTTTCTGGAACTCTCTTGCTTTTTCGATGATCTAGCATATGTTGGCAATTTGATCTCTGGTTCCTCTGCCTTTCCTAAAACCAGCTTGAACATCTGGAAGTTCACGGTTCACGTATTGTTGAAGCCTGGCTTGGAGACATTTTGAGCATTACTTTACTAGCGTGTGAGATGAGTGCAATTGTGCGGTAGTTTGAGCATTCTTTGGCATTGCCTTTCTTTGGGATGGGAATGAAAACTGACCATAGGTAAATATTTATTCCTTATTTTAAAAAGTTACTTGATTGGAAGGCAAAACTTCCATGAAAAGTAGTTGTATGATAGTTTTGAGAAAGGTGAAGTGTTTTTGCACTACAGATAATTTAGGAAGGTTCTTAGAGGAGGTGAACATTGAGAAAGTTTGGAAGGAATATAGAAAGCCTTAAAAGGGTGGGAAAGGAGGAGAAAAGGTAGAGGTGATGGAAATGTGCAATTCATTTTTGAACTTCAGAGTGGATTGATTGGTTGTGTAAAAGGATTAATATCAGGGTCAGACTGAAAGGTCTTAGCTATTAAACTAAGGATTCTTTATATGCCAGGCAATGGGGACTAACTGAATATTTTTGAGTAAATGGTTGATATATTAATAAGATAACTTGGAAAGATTATTTAGCAGAAGGCAGGATAGAGGTGTAGGGCTTCCCAGGTGGTGCAGTGGGAAAGAATCTGCCTGCCAATGCAGGAGACAGAAGAGATGTTGGTTTGATCCCTGGGTTGGGAAGATTCCCTGGAGAAGGAAATGGAAACCCACTCCAGTATCCTTGTCTGGAAAATTCCATAGACAGAGAAGCCTGGCATGCTACAGTCTGAGGGTCTCAAAGAGTTGAACACAACTGAGTGAGCACACACACACAGAAACTATAGGAAGTTAAAATGTCAATTAGGGAAGTGATTTTTGAAAAAGTTAATACTTAAGAATGGAAACAAACTGTGATGCTTTATTAAAACATGCAAGTCTTCAGTCTTCCTTTTGGTGTTATTACTACATAAAATGGATCTAGATATTTAAAGAAACTATAAAACTTAAGCTTTTGGTCAAAATAAATACCAAGTATTTCAAGAGATATAAAGCACATTCTTTTTGTTTTTCTGTATCGAGAACATTCACCTATTAAACAGAACAACAAAAACCTTTCTAAAGTTTTAGTATCCCTTTCAAATGTTTAAAAAACTTAACTCTTTAAGTTTAGTACCATTTACTTATTGTAAGCGGTAACTTATAAAGAAATGCAGCAAATGATAAATGGAAATTCAAGTGCAAAAAGTATAGTGTTTTATTTCTTTAGGTTTTATATTTTTGTTTTTATTTTTTCTTAGTCAGTTTTAGAATATGTCTAGCAAAGTAGTAGATACCTAGACTCCTTCTAAATATAAATTTTAAATATGATTTTATAGCTTCTCAAAAAAATGAGTTTTCCAATAAAGTTCCCCAAATGTATTATTTAAATAAGTAGAAATTAGTTCATATTGTTTAAATCGAGCTAACCAATTTAACAGTAAAATAGAACATTTAAAATAACTTTTTTAAAGAAAAACTTATTTTAATTTTATTTGTAAGAGCTTATTACTGCTTTTTCCCCTTTAACAGATGTAGGCCAAACATTAAGATATTCTTTTCTTTTGTGAATGGATAGAGATATATATTATGCTAGTTAAGGCACAGGCTGAGTTGCTGTTCACAAAGAACTCCAAATCCTCAGAGTTTCACACAAAACAAGTTGTGTCCGACTCTGCAATCCCAGGGACTGCAGCCAGGCCTCTCTCTTCCTCACCATCTCCCACAGTTTGCCCAAGTTCATCTCATCCTCTGACACCCTCTTCTCGTTCTTCCTTCAATCTTTCCCATCATCAGGGTCTTTTCTAATGAGTTGGCTAATATTGCTATTTATATTAGCTATGTTTTAAGTCCTCCATAGCTACAGGTGTTTAATGGCCAGTCTTTGGACAGTGCAGATACCATCATCACAGAAAGTTTTGTTGGTCAGAGCTGTGTTAAGAGGTTGTTCTTTAAAAATTCCATTTTTTGTATGTTAGTAGAGAGAAGATGTAAATACATACACTCTTCTCAGCATCTTGAATCTGGAGTGCTGATGTCTTCAGAAAGTCAAAGTCTGCATGGACTTTGATGGGTTATATTTGCCTAATTTCTACACTATCGGAAGAGAGAATGGGAGGGGTGGTGGGAGGTACAGCCACTTTTTGGTTACAAATGATCTGAAAGGTGTGCATATCACTTCTGCTTGTAGTACATTGGCCAAAATTTAATGATATGCTTATACCCAAGGGCAGCTGGAAAGGTTATTAGCTGGATGGAGTGTACCCAGCCAAAACTTGGTTTAGCTGGGAGTGGAGGCAGGGATCCTGTTACCAAACGAAAGCAGCTGAGAATAAATACTAGAGGACACTTGCCAATCTAGGTCACATGTATTTAATATGATGATCACATTTAGTTTTCTCCATTTTCCTCAAAGTAGAATCAATGTGGGTAAAGTGTTTCATTTTAAGTGACCTTGCTGAGATTAACCTGAAATTATTATTTTTTAAAATTTGAATTATGCTTTACAGTTCAATGGAATTAACCTTATAATCCTTTTGATTCAGGGCAATACTTTGAGCATGAACCTGTTTTTCTCTAATGTATTATTTCTACATCTTAAACTTTGTGGCAAGATAATCTTTTGTTCCTGTGATTGCAAACGAAAGACTAGAACTTTAGTTTATTTCCGTCTTACTTAATAGACATTCTATAATTTTGAACTGTTGATGCCGAGCAGCAGTGAGGAGTAGGAAAGGTACTAGTTGGTGATTTAGTTTTTCCTTCTATCTCCATGTTCCTTCTTGCTTTCTCTGTGTGTATATATTTATCATGCTTCTAAACAATTTAGGGTTTATAATGAAAAGCAATAGGCTTTTTCCACACCACTTCCCATCCCTGGTCTTATTCTTTGAGATACTCTGAAATGTTCATGTTTATAAGTAACTTCTATATTTTAAAAAAATATGCCTTACTTGATTTATCAGAATTACATACTGATTAATTACTGTAACAAAAATTAACTTAGTTCATATACTACCTTCTCTCTCCCTTCACCACTATTCTTTTACTCTTCTATTAGCTTTACTATTTCTTAAACTTCTTACATGTCTGCTTAAAGATGGTATCTCTTACTCTCAAATTAGCAATTACAAAATTTAATGTTTCTAATCTTCCCTCCTCATATGTTCCCCTTTCTACTTCTCAGTTTTTGTCGTCTCTCTTTTAAATTGCAATGATCAAATATATTTACATTCATTTCCGTAACTATAATTAAGTCTGCTAGCTTTGTCTATTGCTGAATTCTAAAAATTGTAATTAGTAAGCAGTTTAATTTTTTATGACTACATAAATATTTTTCACTGAAAAGCTAATGGTAGAGCAATTACCATTTTTAACATAGCTTTATTGTTTATAATTTAGTTTAAAATTTCCTCTTCCCATTTTGGTTTTTTATATTTTTAAAAAATTTCCTTAATTTTCCCCCACATATAAGCAATACCCTCTATTCTGTAGACTTTCTGTTCTGGCCAGCCAGCTCCCTTCTAGAGTCTTATTTTCCTGTCTTCTGATCTGTTTTGTCAGTCAGTGCACTTCTGACCACTTTATATTTTTATAAAGTTTGTTGAAAATTTGCTTTGGTTGGTGCTTTTTGTAACTGTGAGTTTATGTATGTCTCTTTGAAATTCCATTTTTTGTATATGAGTAGAGAAGATGTAAATACATACATTCTTCTCAACATCTTGAATCTGGAGCATTGATGTCTTCAAAGACTCAGATGCCCGTGTATCTAACCCTGACAGTCATATTGATAAAACATGCGATAAAGTCCTATGTTCTACATTTTGGAAGGGAGGGGAATTTGTGATGTTTATAGATAAAGCTGAAAGAAAATAATGATTATCTATATAAATTCATTGATACTTTTATGTAAGTAGACATTTCTAGAATAATTTTAGCTTCATTTGTTTTCTATGACCTAGAGTTTTCATAGATTATGATAAATTTTTTTTCTGTCAGTAAGGATTGTTCTGTTCTACTTTTTATTCTGTTATTCAAAATTTGTATTTTCAGTTTGAGATCTTTTCATTACAGATAGTATTGCACAGTTTTATTGCCCAGAATTTCTTGAAATTGACCTATTTTACTATTATATCTGGCCAGTGACTTAACAGCACAGAGTGTTTAAAAAAAAAAAAATGATTCTTGGGTTAGGAGGCTAATGTTAGTGTTGAACTCTAATAGGTTTTGCCATCAGTCTGGATGATAAGTAGTACAATACTCTTAGGCTACTTTTTATCTTTACAAGAGAATGGTATTGTAAAAATGTCAAAAAAAATATCCACATGCCCAGTTCACCAGTAAATATACTGCTAAATTTGATCCTTTTTGGCAGTAGCTAATGCTACTCAAGGGACTGTATTTTTACAGAATGACATATTTCAAAGGGTATCGGTTTCCATTTGAGAAAATTCATGCATTTAGAGCAACTTAAAGCCAAAACAATTGTGCTTGTGCTATATGTTTAAAATATTAGTCATCTTGAATACATGCTCAGGTTAAATGTCAGAAGCTATATATTGCACAACAAGGAAATTTATTGTTGGGAGACCAGGCGGTACCTGTGCTTGTACAGCACTTTCCTGAGAGGATCAATTTGAGTATATGAACTGATATTAGCCAGGTGTTTGTACAGTAACATTATTGATAATAAAGGAGAAGTTCATCGAGGAGAAAAACAAATAAAGGAAGCATAAAAGTCTCATACTGTATAAAACTAGAGAAATGGATCAAAGAGTTTGACAGGAAGTTTAATGTGTACATAAGTAGAGTCTGACAGGAACATGCTGTGTGTGCCAAAGGTTCCAGTGATGGAAAACCGAAACATAGCGCTCACTGACCACAGCATGAGCCTTGACACACGCTGTAAATAATCCGGAGATCTATGACTGCATTAGGCACTGGGCTGCTGTATTAACGGCAGTAAATCTATAGCACCATAATGGGATGGCATGCAGAAATTCTTCTGATTAATTTTTGTAATGGATTAATAGGAATATAGCAAATATTTTCAATTCCTACCATCCCCCAACCTCTTCCTCCCCCTAGCCTCACCCTCCCCATTGTGATCTTTTTTTATTTCCTTCTACTCACCAGGCTTGTGTATGTGGATCCTTGCTTTAGTACCATCAAGTTAAAAGCAGATGTTTCTGGTAGAGAGCATCTAATCACTGTCAAGTTGAAGGCGAAGGTATGTGCTTCGTTAGACTGTTACTCTGACCAGGAAATACCTTGTGAAGTGAATTCTGAAAATGTTTTCAGTGTAAACAAGTGCTAGTTGCTTCTAAACTATATATATATATGACCCCTAAATAAATTATTTTGGAATGCCTCTGATTTATTCATTAAGTTTCCCAAAGCCTAGATATATTTTCATGTCACTATTTTAGTTCAGATTTGATCAAATAAGGCTTGGCAGCTTCAACGTTATGTTATGTTATGTTATGTTATGTTTGTAACATCCTGTGTAGAAAAGAATTGGAAGTTTCTGCTATTCCAAGTTCTACTGAAGAGGTCTTTGTCTTCAACTTTTATTTTTTTATGAATTACCTTTGTTCTTATTTCTGACTTCCCACCACACCCCAAACACAGACCCATATATATGGATACTTTTTATTTTCTTGGCTGAAATTTTTTTACTTCTGGTTTTAAAAATTTTGCAGAGGTTATATACCTCTATTTATAGAGCCCTTACAGGCTAGTGATCTATAACTACTAATTTTATTGGCATAATGCATAGCTATTTTGTCATTTTTTAATTATACATTGTGAATTTTGAGAAATAAGTAGAACAAGCAAGTTCAGGATATTAACCATATACTTAGTAATCACTGGAGAAACATTAGAATTTGAGAAAACCAGGTCATCTAACTTTTTTTTGTTCTTACAAGTCATCAATCAACTCTCTTTCAGAAGATTATAGTGATGAAAAGATCAATTGTGTTTGTCCTTTTTAAAAATGTGTCTGGCATTTAAGCTTTTCATGAGAATTAATATATAAAGCTGTGCTGGGGTGACACAGAAAAGTTGATATCCTATAGTGCCTCTATATCAGACAGATTAAGAAACGACTCATTCTTTTCTTACTCACCGAATGTTTACAGTTCTAAGATACATATGTGGTAAGTTTTGAGAAAATATTAGTGGGATATAAATATTAATTGTAAAATAAGTTACATGAATATTTTTATTAAATGAAAATGAAAACACTTATTTTCCTTTTTAATTAAAAAAAATTTTTTTTTAAATCAAGGAGAAATCTGCCTTTATCCTTCCAAAGGTCACATACTGCCAATGGCAAGGTTCTGTCAGTTTCTTCAGAGTTTTATTTGTTTTTACTTTTTTTTTAATATTCTAGTATTTTGTACATTGATAAAAATTGCTGCTATGAAGACCAAAATGAAGAATTTAAAATACATCCTATCCTGATTCTATTTTTTTTGATAGCCTCATTTCTTGCCATCTTTTCTACTAACTGAGAGAGAATGATTTAAATCTACATTGCCTGTAACTACATCTATAAGATTTTATTATTAATTTTAATTAATGATATTTTTGACAGTATTCAGAGGGAGGATGTGTAGCCACTAGAATGGTCCATCCTTTCTGCTTTTTCTTAAAATTTTTCAAAGTAGATAAAGGTGGCCCTTTTAATATTCCTCTGGAGAGTATTTTCAGGTGTGAATTTTTGCAGCACCAATAGTTATAAAGCACTATTATGTATGCCCTGGCAAGAAAAAAGAGAAAGCTTTGAGTTTTTAAGAAATTAGGAAGAAAAATAATCTGCATTAAAAAAAAAAAAGGCAGAAACTAAATGAATCTTATATTGGTAGGACTTATTAGTCTTAAATTGTCCATTTAGTTCAATTTTCATAGAGACCAAAGTTGTCTTTCAGGTGTGGTAATTTCTTTCTTAAGAATATTTGGGATTGTCAGTTAAAAACAGTGAAAGCTAAAACTTAACATGTTAAAGGATCCTTAATACAATGCAAAATCTTAATCCAAACTGAATTTTATAGGGCCAGGCTTATTTTTTTGACAAACCTTGCAACATGATTATTTTTTTAAATACACAAACCTCTGTTTCTTTTATCTGATACTTTTTGATATCTAGTAATGTGTTTTTTTTTATTCTTGAATACAACTCTACCAGTTCTGGCCCTCTGCCTCACTGTTTCCAGAAACCCACAAAGAAAATAATATGAATTCTGTCCAGACTTGCTCTATGAAAAGTGAACATATAATCAAAAAGAAAGGCCATAAGGAAATCAGTTGAATTTTGGTATTTTTATAAGTGTATTTTTAATGCAGTATTTACAGTTCATCCTAATCCATAGTCTTTTCTTTAAGAAAGAGGTAGCCCAGAGCTTCCTTAGCTTTGGTCAAAATCAGAACTGCTTGAAAAAAAAATCATAGATGTTTCTGAGACTGGGCACTCTGATGACTATTTTTATAATCTGCTGCAATTTTATGTATTATTCTGTCAGGGAGTCCAGTCATGAATTGAGTTGGGTTAAATTTTTCCTTAGGAACGTATGCTATAGAGTCTAATATATATTGTTTGTTATGAAAGTATATACTCAATATTATATAATCATATTCTCTTATAGTTATTAATTTGATTGAATTGTTTCAAGTGAGACTTGAAAAACTGTATTAAGTACCATACCTATTTTTCAGTTTCTTTATGTGGAGCTTTAGTTATTATTGTCAACTAGATCTGTAAAGTAAAACTTTGACAATCTCTAGTGGCTTGAAAAATACTTTGTTGTATACATTATAGTTAGTATTACTCAATGGACCATGAGTTTGAGTAAGCTTTGAGAGACAGTGAAGGAGAGGGAATCCTGGTGTTCTGTAGTCCATGGGGTTGCAAAGAGTCAGACATGACTGAGCAACTGATAACAACAATACAGACAACTCCAAAAATGAGTATCTAGGGATGATACTGCATGAGTCATGTTAAATCATCCAGAATTATATAAATTTGTGCCTTTTAGGTTTGATACAGTTATATAATATTTATTATATAAACAGAATTGATCTTGAATGTGAATATAATATTTATATATCGACTCAGTAAAGCCAACCATTTATAGATCAGTCTAATTTATTGTATACATATTTGTATGTTTGCATAAATGTACCTAAATATATATCTGGATGTTACCTCAGATATGTGGAATCATATTTATTTTAACCTGCTTTTGTTTAACTCCTTGGGGATCTCTCTTTTGTTTAATTCCTTGTGGCTTTCTTTATCAGTACACATGTGCCATTTAGTACCCTGAGCCCTGTTTGAATGTAGGATCATAATTCTCTTTTAACATAATGTGCCATATATACTTAATGATTTCCAAAGTTACAGGCACTTTACTGGGTTTATCTATTCTGTATACAGTAAACATTAAATTCTTAGGCTTCCCTGGTAGCTCAGAAGGTAAAGCGTCTGCCTGCAATGCAGGAGACTTGGGTTCAATCCCTGGGTCAGGAAGATCCCCTGGAGAAGGAAATGGCAGCCCACTCCAGTACGCTTGCCTGGAAAATCCCTTAGACAGAGAAGCCTGGTAGACTACAGTCCATGAGATCGCAAAGAGTCGGACATGACTGAGCGACTTCACTTTCACTTTAAGTTCTTAACCTTGATTGATGATTGCTTAGAGAGTTGATATTGTTCATTGTCAGCCAAATAGACAAATAGCAGCAACTCAAGGTAAACTAAATATTCCATTTTTGACCCAAGGAGGTTTTAAGTTTGTATTTTTTTTTCCAGAAAATTCGCATTTTAGAGGGAAAAGAGATTTTACAATACTTTTGGTTGTGTTCTATTATTTTTACATATGAAACAGGCAGAGAAGTTAAATGACTTGTCCAAGGTCAGGAGTTAATTAGCGGAACCATAAACCAAAGAAAGCGAAGATCTCTGCCTGCATTTACTTTGAGATAATCACATGACTTGTAAAAATTGCATGCAAATTGTTTTTCTAGTGATTGCAGCAGTTATAATCGGAAGAACATCATCTAATAGTTTGAATTGTCCGAAGTAGGGCTTCTTCTATAATCTCAGCATCTTCCTTTCTTCCCCCGGAAGTTAGAGCATAGTTATATGTTTATATGGTTTCCTTGTATTTACCTTTGTGATATCAGTTCTGCATAGCCAGATTCCATTAGGCAGAGTGTACAATGACAGGTTTACTTTTAGCCAGCCTGTTATAGTTAAATGTTAATTCTTTTTGAAGCATTGATTTCAAATGGGCTGATGTTTATAACAGATACTGTTGTGATACTTTTTTGTGTCCTTTTGCTATACAGAGAAGTAGTTAAAAATAGAAGGTTGAAAACAGTGAAAGTCTAAAACTTAGGTTATTTTGTCAAATGAGAGAAAGGAGTTTTCCTAAAATGGGTTTTCTTTTTAGTAAATTTAGCTTTTTAAAGAAAAGAAGTGAGCATTTAAAAAATTACATGTGACTTTTAAGAATCCAAACTGAATCTTAGAGAAATCATGTAATAGAATTCTCTAATAACAAAATTGATTTTAAGGAAGCTATCTTTTGTCTTTGTTAACTTAGAATTGTGGTTAGTCCTTTGGCTGTCACCTCTTATATAAAACTATTGAGGGGTTAATTTTCTGTTTATCAACCATGAAAAAATTTTTTCTTAAAACTAATATTTGTTTTTCCTTAATAAACCAGAAGGCATTTATTTCATTGTTTATTATTTGTTCATTGTTTATCGCTAAAATTAAATGCTTTGTTGTGGAAAATAATTGATAACTATATGTGTTCATTTTGTGTATTTCTTGATTCTTTTAACAAGTATTGCCTCTTTAAGTAGTGACTGAGGCTGTTTGAGGTTAAATTTTAGACTGAAAAGAAATGAAATATCAACCATTTTGATTTGTCATTTTACAGATAAAGAAACTGAGATTCAGTGTGGTTTGCCCCTCAAATCACATTAGCAGCTGCCCAGAAACTGACTTAATTCATTACTACTGATTGGTTTGGCATCCCCAAATCACTACACTTTGTACCTCTTGAGCTTATTGACTGTTTATCAGCTCTTCACACCTTTATAATACTAGAACCAAAATATATATAATACCTTTGCATTTATAGAAATACTTTTCCTAATATATTCAGTTTTCCTAAAATATTTATGTGAAATTGTCACAGTGAAACAAAAATGACCCTAATTTTATGCTTTTTTGTAGTACCCTGCAGAATCACCAGATTGTGTTGTGGATTTTCCAGTTCCATTTTCTGTTTCCTGGACACCACAGGTAAAT
This sequence comes from Capra hircus, assembly GCF_001704415.2. Taxonomy (NCBI): domain Eukaryota; kingdom Metazoa; phylum Chordata; class Mammalia; order Artiodactyla; family Bovidae; genus Capra; species Capra hircus. Next base: position 40,460,583 of record NC_030818.1, on the reverse strand, counting down.
TTTTAAATTTAAGTAGCTAAAAAGCATTTTAAGTGGCCATTATAAAGTGGTCTTTTCAGTTTTGTTTAAACATTTATTTATAAACAGGATTTTGAGAGTGTTGCTTTCATATTTCCTAGCAGTTGATGTCCATTCTCCCTGCCCTCTGACTGTCTCCCCGCCTCCTTCCTCATCCTCCAAACACACCCACACAGACACCCCATTCAGCCTTTAGACCTTTATGCTTCATTTTAAATAAACATGAAAAAGCTCTGTTGACAGAAATTGTCCTTTAATTTTAAATCCTAAGGAGCTCTGTTATAAAGCAGTGAGCAGTAGGTTAAAAATTGGGTGAAATTTTTCAGATATAATATCAGAGAATCTTTTTCAGAGGAGAATGAGTTATGACTGAAAATATAAATCCTGCCATTTCTATTCAGTTTTTATTGTTTTAAAGTATTTGTCCTTAGTTCGCCCTTGAACTTATACTATATTCTTTTTGCATATGCTTTGGAATATTCTTATTTTGATTATTTCTCCTGCTCCTGTCAGTTTAATTTCTCAATACATTGGTGATATCTAACAAGTTGATGTATTTAGGAGTGCACTGTAAATTGTACCATTATGTAGATAAAATGTGGTATGATTATCAATAGTTCTGTCATCAACATTGACATGTGTGACTTTTAAAGATCTGGCAGGATGGTGGTTAGGTTCAAAGAGAAATCTAATGACAGGTAATCTAATGTCTCACCAAGTAAATCGATACCAATATGAAGAGAATCTTTCTATTCTTAGGCAAAGTGAAAAAAATTCCTACTGACATTTAACAAATACTCTCTGAGTAGAGGCTACCCTTATTTTTGTTATGAAATTTTGGTAGGTTCAAGTGAAAATTTATGCTTACATTTAAATTCTAACATATAGAGTAAAGTAATTGTCTTGTTAGTTTAAAAAAAAAAAAAAGCCTAACAGCATTTACATTGTTGTATGAGGTTTCAAATATTAAATTATACCATCTACATTTAAAATATATTTTTGTCATTTTCTTCTTTAAAAACAAAACAATCTCCCTCCTTCCAATGGAAATCAAGAAAACACAGCAAAATATAGGTGATGAAAAACACTATGATTTGCTTTTGGTATTGTGATATGTGTTATAAATACATAAGATATACTGTGTGTTTTTTTTTAAAGAATTGGAATTGTACATAAATTGAATAGTTTCAGTTTGCCTCTATAAATTTTATGTATTATGTGAGATTATGAGATAACATTGTACCTAGATTGTATTACTCTTTCCATATGTTATCTCTAGATTATAATTTAATATTTATCAAAATCCCAAGGTTGAAGAATATGTTTTTGATTAATTTCCTAGTTTTTTTTTTAACATGTTTAATCATGCAAGTTTTCCCCAGACTTTAATCTGCGAAGAAGTTCACATCTCCACAAAAGGACTGTTAGCAGTTACCTTATCCTGCCATTTAACAAAATTAGTTTGTGACTCTAACATTACAAAATCTTAAGAGCAATATCTTCTAAATTTTGTGTCCCTACTTAACACCAGCTAAGTACCTTGCACAAATAAGCATGGAATAAGTGTTTATAATATTAATTCAAATCCAGATTTAGATTTAATTGTGTCGTATGTCAGGTTTTCTATTTTTGTATTAGTTCTAAGAATATAGAATTAGTAGTAACTGGAATTGCATCTTTTCTTTTTTTAATTAAAAGAACATATTAACATTCTTAGTATAGTACAGATAAAAATTTAGACATCATTTTAACCACTACTCAAATTTGACATGTTTAATATTTATCACATTTGTTTCAGATATATTTTTGTCTCTTTTAGGAATAAAATGTTCTGGGGCTTAAAATTTTACTTTTTCTTCTCTCCTTTCCTTTGTTTCCTTCTGTCTCTTTCTAGAGGAAAATCTTTTTCTGGAATTGATGTGTATGCTACCCATGCATACTCTCTTGCTACATTTGTTTATGCCATATTCTACAGTATTTTCAGTCTTTTTTAAACGACATTGTTTCTGAGATTTACCCATGATCTGTGCCTGTATAGTACATTTTAAATGCTTTATATCATTTCATTATATGAATCCACCAGTTAGTTTATTCAGTGTCCTAATGATATGGTTGGTCACAATTTCTTGCACAATTTCTTACTAAACAGTGCTGCTATAAACATCTTTCTATGTTTCCTTTTATATATGTGAGACTTTTAAAATGGTTTATGCTTTGAAGTGAAAATGCTGGATTGTAAGGAGTATACTCTTTGAGATTACTAAACATTGCCAAGTTATTTTCCCAAATTGGTTGTGTAGCTTTATACTCCTACCCCGCAATGCGTAGTAATTTCTACTTTCCCACACCCTTTCTATGTCATTCTGATTTTACTCTGATCTTAATTGCTATCAAGAACTGATACTCTTTATTGTTGTGTTTATAATCTTTGCCTACTTATATTTTTGTTTTTTATTATAAGCATTTCTTACATACTTTGGATACTAATTATGTATTGGTTATATGGGATATAAGTGTCTTATCCCTGTGGCATGCTTTTTAACTTTGATATATTTTGTCAAGCAGAAGTTTAATATTCAGTGTGGTCACATTTATCAGTCTCTTCATTGTGATTTCTGCTTTATGTGTCTTGAATGAGAAAATTTTTTGTATCTTGTTTTAAAAGATATTCATTAAAAGTTTATTGTAAAAGTTACACTTTTTTCATATTTAAATATGAGATAGGAATTATATTTACACTTGCCTTTTTTTTATATGCTTATAGAATTTGGATGTATCTTCATTTGTGGAGGTCTGAGGTGATTTTATTTTTCTTTTCCATGTACTACTAAAATTGTCTATTGTTAGAGTTTAGCTGTTCATTGTTAAGGATTTTGCTGCTATTTCCAGATGAACTCTTGAGTGTTTTAGCATGATAAAAGTGTTGGCAATATTAGTTTATGTTTTGAAAGTGTGAAGCAACATCAAACTTCTTTGCTGTGTGTGATTTTTTTTCATTAACCTATTGGAAACAGTTCTGCTTGTGAGAATTACTGTCTTTTTCCTTTTTTAAAACGATTTTTAAA